>NC_137046.1:21879948-21989948 GCF_032717465.1 Coenobita brevimanus
TCACCCAGATCACGTCTTCAGCTTACCATCCCCAGACCCAAGGAGCGTTGGAGAGATATCATCAAACACTCAAATCGATGCTCAGGAAATACTGTTTGGAACATCAGAAAGACTGGGAGAAACGTCTTCCATTCGTTGTATTTGCCGCAAGAGAATCTCCAAATGAATCACTGGGCTTCTCACCCTTTGAACTACTGTCTGGCCATGAAGTAAGAGGACCCCTTAAGCTACTCAAGGAATGCTGGCTGTTGGAGGAAGATGACGTCAACCTGCTGGAATATGTGATGAAGTTAAAAGAACGGCTGTCCACTGCTTTACAGCTGGCGAGAGAGAATTTAGGAGCTGCTCAGGAGAAGATGAAGACTTGGTATGATAAGAAGTCCAGGTTACGCCACTTTCAGCCAGGAGATCAGGTTTTGATTTTGCTACCGGTGCATGGGCAACCTCTTCAAGCCAAGTTTAGTGGCCCTTATTTCGTGGAGAAGAAACTCAGTGATGTCAACTACGTCATCGCCACACCAGATCATAGAAAGAACAAGCAACTTTGTCACATGAACATGCTAAAGTTATATCACAGGCGGGACGAAAATAACCCAGTCTGCACTGTAGCTGTTCCACCCGAGTCCGCAAGTGAAGTTCTCCCATGCAGCATGAGCCTGAGTGATAGTTTGGGGAAGAATCCTGATATCATGAATGATCTCCAGACTAAACTTTCTCATCTAGCTCCCGAGGAAAGGCAGGAGTTTTCGGTATTACTGCAGGAGTACCCGCTAGTTTTCCGTGACACTCCAGGAAGAACCATTGAGTTGATGCATGATGTCGATGTTGGAGACGCAAAGCCAATTAAACTGCCTCCTTACCATGTGAACCCAGTGAAAGTTCCTCTCATCCAGAAGGAGCTTGGCTACCTGTTGGACCACAAGATGATTGAGCCCTGTCAGAGTGAGTGGAGTTCTCCTGTCACTCTAGTCCCTAAGCCAGGTGGGTCACAGCGGCTTTGCATCGACTACAAACGTGTTAATCAGATAACCAAAACAGACACTTACCCTCTCCCTCGCGTGGAAGATTGCATAGACAAGATCAGAAAGGCTAGGTACATAAGTAAGTTTGATTTGTTAAAGTAATACTGGCAAGTACCTATGACTGAACATGCTAGGGAGATCTCATGTTTTGTAACACTAGGAAAGACTTTTGCATGTTCTGTAATGCCATATGGTATGAAGAATGCACCAGCCACATTTCAGAAGCTCATGAATGTTGTAACAGAGGGTTTGGCAGGGTGTGTTGTTTATATTGATGATGTATTAATCTTCAGTGACAACTGGAAAGATCACCTATGCCATGTCAGTAAATTTCTTGAGTGTTTGGTTCAGGCTAATCTTGTAGCTAATTTATCAAAGTGTGAGTTTGGTCAAGCTAAAGTTCAGTACCTTGGGTACGTAATTGGTGATGGACATGTTGCACCACCAGGAGCTAAGGTTCAGGTTATAAGTGATCTTCCCAGACCTAAAAGTAGGAAAGAGCTACAAAGATTTTTGGGAATGGTAGGTTATTACAGGAGATTTGTTCTTAACTTTTCAATTCTTGTATCACCACTTACAGACCTACTGAAAAAGGGAGTTAAATTTGTCTGGACCGATAACTGTGAATCCTGTTTGAATAAACTTAAAGCTATCCTATTAAGTCAGCCAGTGCTCGCTACTCCAAATTTTGCTAAGCCTTTTAAGATGGCTGTTGATGCAAGTGATACAGGAGCTGGGGCTGTTTTGCTGCAAGAGGATGATCAGGGTATTGAACACCCTGTATCTTATTACAGTAAGAGGTTCACTCTACCTCAAAAGAACTACTCCACTATTGAGAAAGAGCTTTTGGCCTTGATTTTGGGTTTACAGCATTTTTCATTTTATTTGTGTTTTGGTTTTGACCCCATAGTCATTTATACCGATCATAACCCACTGAAATACCTTAGTAAGTTTAAAGATAAAAATCAGAGATTGACAAGATGGAGTCTACTTCTTCAGGAGTATTCATTAGACATACAACATGTCAAGGGGAAAGAAAATGTTATTGCAGATTGCTTACCTAGACTTTAGACAGATTGTTTTAGAGTAATAAGAAATTTCCTTTGTAAATTTCTTTTTCTTTGTGGGAAGGTGTTACATAGCCTATGATTTCATCATCCTTTGTATAATTCTAACGTACAGTATGCTGCATATTTGATCACGATTCGCCTCGTGGCTTCCATAGTGACCAGGCTTGCGTGTTCTACTTCACTCCCCCTTTCTTCCCCTTATAGTAGAGTAAGTCGTTCTTTCTGTTGTTCAGAGCAGGATTGTCAACTCTTTGTCCCCTATGGCTTCATTTGCGCGTCCTTCTTACAAGTTGTATCAAGTTCTGCCGGCCCCTGTATGATGAGGTCAGTCTCTGCGTTAATTGCCACTTAGATCTACTCCTCATTTTGTTCACATCTCTGTCCTCCCCTGTATAGTGTATTATTATTTTTGTGAGTGCTCAGCAAGTCTCCAGCCATCTAGCTGCTGTATAATTTGAGTATAAGTGTTGTTACCATTTTTCTTGTACTGTATGGCCTAAGGCGTTAATTCGTAGGCCTGGTAAGGTTTTTTGTGATTCATGTAGAGTTTTTGATGTCAGCCAGTATTAGTAATATTTTGTATCTGTAATAATCTTATATCTTGCATTAACTGAGCATTATCCGGTTTTCTCATTTTATAAGGGCTGACTTAGATAAATTTGTTCTTGCTAAATTCGTGTTAATAGAGGCTATTGCAATTAACCATATATTTAACCTGTTTTGCCATTACATTATCCTTATGAGTCCTGAATGTTTTTGTTGTTAGTTTGAGTATTAAACTTTAACTTGTAATTTTACCTAACTCTTTTGTTTTGAACCTGGAACTTTGCAGGATATAGTGATTTTAGTATTCTCACTTGAAGTGTTTATTATTTCTCTCTGTTTCGTAACAATATATATATATATATATATATATATATATATATATATATATATATATATATATATATATATATATATATTGTTACGGGAGAGAGAGAGATAATGAACACTTCAAGTGAGAATACTAAAATCACTATATCCTGCAAAGTTCCAGGTTCAAAACAAAAGAGTTAGGTAAAATTACAAGTTAAAGTTTAATACTCAAACTAACAACAAAAACATTCAGGACTCATAAGGATAATGTAATGGCAAAACAGGTTAAATATATGGTTAATTGCAATAGCCTCTATTAACACGAATTTAGCAAGAACAAATTTGTCTAAGTCAGCTCTGATAAAATAAGAAAACCGGATAATGCTCAGTTAATGCAAGATATAAGATTATTACAGATTCAAAATATTACTAATACTGGCTGACATCAAAAACTCTACATGAATGACAAATATATATATATATATATATGGAGCCTCTGTTGTACAGTGTTAGAGTGCGCGTTTCGCACGCTGGTGAGCGCGGGTTTGCCTCCTGCCAGAGTTGTATAAACTTTGGGAAGTGTTCAGCAAGCCACTTGCTACTTTGGCAGACACAAGGGGTGCACTGGTTGAACCAGTGTCGCATACTAGTATGCTTGCATTCAGTCGGCTTAAGGCGGGCCGATTATACTTGGTTCACAGACTACACACACATCCAAAGCCACTACAACACTACAATCACACTCAGAAGCACTTCTCACCCTACATACAGTCTCTACCAGACAAACTAAGCCACTAGCTGTATCGTCCCTGCTTCGGTAGGGATAGGCCGGTCCTGCAGTGGACCTGAACGACTGATGATATATATATATATATATATATATATATATATATATATATATATATATATATATATAAGGTGTCCCTGTAACATATGGATACATAACGTTTTGTCATGCTGATTCCTGATAACGTATCTGTACGTTTTGCAATTGCGAGGGCAGTCATTTGCACACTTTTCAAATTTCGCTCGTGATTTTTGGTAGGTATACACGGGATACCTTCCTGTACCCGCTGCCAGGCAGGGCCACTGCCTTACCCTGCGTGATCCCCCTCCCCCCCCGCACGTCATTATCTCGGCAACTCACCTGTTAGCAGTGACCTGGCCAGTAAAGACATGTTGCGCCATGGTATGAAATTCAAGGCGAGAGTGATTCCCCAGTCAATGACGATGTGGAGGACAAAGATTACATGGTGCCAGAGGAAGAAATGAGCAGAAGTGATGAGGAGGTAATGTTGCCCAGGAAGGTGTGGTATGTTGATGTGTTCAGTGAGTGAAACAATGCTTATAGCGCCTATATTATTGTGTGAAAACCAATATATTCTTGTACTACAAATAAATTCGTACCAAATGAACAAATATTTACCTATTCTGAGTGGTTTGCAATAGTTACCACTACCAAAGAACACTCAACACCTGCAACATGGCTCCAGAGAACACATTACTAGGTGTGTGGAGGGTCACCTGTTTAGACCACTACTAAGCTCAGGTGAGCACTTTTTCTCTGAACAGCCATTGTTTCTCACAAAAACGGAGATTTGAGGCAAAAAAAGTTTTTCCAAAATTGGTCGCAATTGCTGGGGGTCAGTAGTGAACAATCGGTCGGGACGCGGCGGGTTAAACACCTTGAATCCAACAACTTAATTATTGATAGGCAATATGGTTTTCCTACTAAAGTTCCACCGTTGACATACTCACTGTCCTGACTCATACCATCCATCACTCAACTGACTAACATGGAGAAGGTCATGCAGTAGCCCTTGATATATCTAAAGCTTTCGACAGTGTCACTGGCGTAGTTACCCCAGTAGCGAATGGGTGAAATAGAAGCAGGATGATAATGAAAGGAGAGAGAAGCGAGCCGTTAAGAAAACATTAAATCTTTTCACTTATCAGTTTTGCTGCCTGTAAGGGTAAAACCAAGCGGTCACTTTTGCCTTCTCAACTGATAAGACTCCAGATGTTTTTCTCACAATTTATGCAGAAAGTTCCTCTTGTCCTTGAACTGTGGGTGTGACATAATGTGGGAGGAGCAAAGTAGGGATGTTTGCCAATTAGAGGCCTAAATGGCGCTTTCGTCACGTTCTTGATGGCACGCAATTGGTTCTGTCTGAAGTGTATGAGGCCCTCATTGGTAGCAGGTGTCTCTATTGTTTCTGTATGGACAGAGATTATTTTTAAGACAGCCTAGTGGTTAATTAGCTGAGAAAGGCGGAGTAAGTAACCTTTATAAGCTCCACGAAAGTGTGAAGAGACAGATTTTTATCTCATTTTGTACAAGCATCGCTGTACACATTTTGTCATTTGTACACATTTGTACACATTTACTGTCACGTTACACTTTTGTCACATTGTGTAGCACTTTTCCCCAACACTACACAATACGTGACTTTGATTACAAAACACACTGTTTGTGTACAATTTCCCATTTTTGATTCACTCCATTTACACTAGTGTGTGATTTATATCTGGATTTAACCTTCGAAGTCTCCACGTTTCCTCGAGCTTTGTGAATACTTAGCTTCCACTGAGTGTATTCTGGTTAGGTAAGAAATAATTTGTTTTATATTTGTATCCTGAGGCCTATATGAATCCTCCCTTTTGTAAAACGAACTCTTGTTTCTTCTTTGGTTGTGTATGTTATAGTGTACAGTAAAGTTAAGTTAGTTTTCTTAAACTTTATCTTATCCATTTTGGTGCTTAATTAAGGGTTAAGAGTGCACCGTAATATACACCCCATAACAACAGTGTGGCACCTTTCCCTGCTGTCCAAACTCCCTTGCTGTGGATGAACGTCCTTTATTCCTCTGCTTTCCTCATATCTCAGTGACACAAAAACAAGAGTAAAAGTAGATAATGTGTATTCCAATTTCCACTCAATCAACACCGGCGTGCCACAAGTATCAGTTCTGGCACCAACTCTATTCCTAGTTCACATTAATGGTCTCTTATGTGTCACCCACAACCCCATCCATTCTTATGCAGATGACACAACACTTTACAGTTCATTCACACTCAAACATCCATTTAAAAAATTTAATATCTCTAACTCTCAACTCAGTACAGTCATCTTCATAAATCAAGACTTATCTAAGACCAACGAATGGGGACAAAATAACTTTGTCTCATTTAATGCTAGTTTTTAAAACCAAATATATACAGTTTACTAATACAAATATTGCTAGATTCGTATATTACCTTCAATGGTACTAATTTTCCCATCTCCAAAAGTATTGAAATTTTCGTTGTTTCACTTAACAATATCCTCAGCTGGACCTCTCATGTCAGATCACTTGCTAAAATCGCCTCAAAGAAACTTGGATTATTAAGCAGAGTCCGTAACTTGTTGACTGGCGAGCAGTTAGCTATATTTTATAAGGGTCATGTGTGTTTTCAGCTTGAATATTGGTCACCCTTGTGGAGTGGATGTGGAGAGGTTGCACTAAAACAACCAGACAAAATTCAGAACAAAGCTGTTGAAATTATTAATACCCGGCTATTATAAATAAACTACCTCCCATACAAGTAAGAAGGAATGTTGGCTCCCTTGCATTATTTTACAGATACTTTTATGGCAAATGATCAGACAAAGTTGCCTCCATTGTGCAACCTCTCCATGCCTTTCCTCGTGCTGCACGGGCATCTGGTAGCACTCATGACTGGAAAGTCACACAGCCATATTGCAGAACTTCTGCCTATCAGAATTCTTTCATTCCCCGAACTGCATATCTCTCTCTCTCTCTCTCTCTCTCTCTCTCTCTCTCTCTCTCTCTCTCCATACATACATATATATACATACACATATATATACACATACATATATGCATACACAAACATTCACATCCACATCCACATCCACATATACATCCACATACACATTCACATACACATACACATATACATACACATATACAGTACATATACATACACATATACATACACATATACATATACATACACATATACACACATATATACATACATATATACATACACATATACGTACATATATACATATACATACACATATACATATATACATATACATACACATATACATATATACATACACATACCTGTACACATATGCATACACATACACATGCACATATACATATAATACACATATACATATACATACACATACACATATACTTACACTTACATGCAATTGCGCTTGCACATGCACATATACATATACATACACATACATGCACACATAAACAACATAAACATGGACATGAACAAAGATACAGACACGGACACATACACATATACTGTACATATACATATACATTTACAAATCATTTATCATTCATCACCCAATATACGCTGCCACATGACAACCGTAGGAGACCGGTGCTAGGCAAGTTGGTACTGACATTTAAGATGAGAGAGACCAGCCTCACTCATCCCTGAGTGGTATTACGTGAGCCGTAACCCCCAACCACCCTCTGGATATAAACCTTCACCGGCTCAATCCAAGTAGAGTGCGGGAATTACCCACTAAACCACCAGGAATCAAAATTTGGTTTTATGGTTACCACCCCGCTAAAGACATGGTTTCCTGGTGTACAGGAAACCATTTGGCTTGTCACTTAGTGTAGAGTCACCCACAAGCAGAAGGAAGAGGAAAGAATGAAGGAAAGAAAGACAGAAGAGGATAGAAGGAAAGAAGGATGGAGGAGAGGAAAGGGCAGACACCCGAGAGCAGCACTATATCGAGCGAGTGGATGGTGAGCATACATACTGTACATACATTATATATATATATACTCGTATATATCATCATCATCATCATCATCAGCCGTCTGAGAGTCCGCTGCAGGACCGGCCTATCCCGACCGAAGTGGGGACGATACAGCCAATGTATCTCTACCAAGTGGCTCAGGCTGTCTAGTAGAGATCGTATATAGGGGGGGAAGTGCTTGTAAGTGTAACTATTGTTTTTTTTTTATGCGAGGAAGAAGGAACCAAAGGCCATGAGCCCGCAGTAACAGTTCCCTCCAAGAGAAAAACAAAATACAATAGAGAGCCAAATTCAAGATCCGATCATTTTGAGATGCCTGGACACACTGCGTTTGAAAGACTGGAGATCATAGGCAACAGGAAATACAGACAGAGGGAGACAGTTCCAGAGTTGATCTGTTGCATAAATGAAAGACTGGGAGTAACGGTTAACTCTTGCATTAGAGAGTTGGACAGAAAAGAGATGACGTTTGCTGCCAGACGGGTGCTACACGCCCGTCGTAGAGGTGGAGGAATGCAAGCAGACAGTTCAGAGGAGCAATGACCATTAAAGTAGCGATAGAAAAGAGATAAAGGTGCAACAGTGCGGCGAAGAGACAGAGGTTGAAGGGAGTCAGTAAGAGGAGTAGAGTTAATGAGACAAAAAACCTTTGACTCCACCCTATTGAGAAGAGCTGTATGTGGGGAGCCTCCCCACACATGAGAGTTGTACTCCACACAGGGGCGGATAAAACCCCTGTATAGAGTCAACAATTGTGCAGGGGTAAAGAAAGAGTGGAGTCGGCTTAGCACTCCCAATCTCTTGGAAGCAGATTTTACAAGAGATGTAATATGATCTTTCCAAGATAAGTCCCGAGTAAATGAAACCCCAAGCATGTTCAAGGATGATGCAGGAATAAGCTGAATATTATTAAACATTAGTGGGTATACCTGTGGAAGATTTTGTCGGGTTGATATGTGTAAGAACTGAGTCTTAGATGCATTAGAAACAACCATATTATTTTTGCCCCACTCAGAGATACGAGCCAAGTCAGACATTAGGTGTGACATAGCCTCATCCCTTGTTTGTTGAAGTAACTGTTGAGATGGGCGTTGCGGGAACCGAATGGAAAGGTGAAGAGTGGAGTCATCAGCATATGAGTGGATAGGGTTAGATGTACAGCTTAGAAGATCATTGATGAATAAAAGGAAGAGAGTTGGTGATAGGACAGAGCCCTGAGGAACACCACTGTTGATAGATCTAGGAGAAGAACGATGGCCGTCTACAACAGCGGCTATAGAACGACCAGAAAGGAAGCTAGCGATGAAGGCATAGAAGGATAGAAAGCGTAGGAGGGCAGTTTGGAAATTAAAGATTTATGCCAGACTCGATCGAAAGCCTTTAAGATGTCAAGTGCAATGGCAAAGCTTTCGCCAAAGTCCCGAAAGGAGGATGACCAGGAGTCTGAAAGGTAGGTGAGAAGATCGCCAGTGGAGCGTCCCTGACGGAACCCGTACTGACGATCGGAAAGAAGGTTGAGATAGGAAAGATGCCTTAAAATTTTTCTATTGAGAATTGACTCGAAAACTTTTGAAATACAGGACGTTAAAGCAATTGGACGATAGTTGGAGGGTTGGGAGTGGTCATCCTTCTTTGGGACTGGCTGAATGAGAGCAAACTTCCAGCAAGAAGGAAAGGTACAAGTTGACAGACAAAGGCAAAAGAGATTGCCTAGGCAGGGCACAGAAGCACAGTTCTTGAGAACAACAGGAGGGACCCCATCAGGCCCATATGCCTTGTTAGTACTGAGGCCAGTGATGTCAGAAAATACATCAGCTGAAGAAATTTTAATGTCAGCCATGAGGAAGTCAGAGGGGGGAAGTGAGGGAGGAACAGCACCGGAATCGTCTAAGGTGGAATTGGAGGAGAAAGTCTGTGCGAAGAGATCTGCTTTATCAGTAGAAGAAATAGCTACAGAACGATCAGAGTAGAAAAGAAGAGGGAAGGATGATGAAGTAAAGTTGTTAGAAAGGTTTTTGGCAAGGTGCCAGAAGGAGCGGGAAGAATTCGAGTTGGAGAGTTGAGAGCATTTAGTATGGATGAAATTATTTTTAGCAGAGCGAAGAACAAACTTAGCACGATTCCAGGCAGAAACGTAAAGATGACGTGATTCAGGGGTGGGTTGGCTCCGGTACCTTTTGTAGGCCCTGTCCTTGTTGCGGACAGCATTAGAACAAGCATGATTAAACCAAGGCTTTCTTGCTTTAGTCAAAGGATATGAGAAAGGAATGTATGCTTCCATGCCCGAGAGAATAACCTCTGTAATGCGCAAGGCACACTCAGATGGCTCCTGGCCATGGAAGCTATAATCATTCCAGGGAAAATCATAAAAGTACTGCCTGAGGGCCTCCCAGTCCGCGGCTCCAAATTCCCACAGACGACGTTTCTCTGGGGGGTCCACAGGCCATACCGGAGTGATAGGACAGGTTAAGGTGATAAGGATGTGATCGGAGGAGCCCAACGGAGAGAAATGATTAACAGAGTAACCAGAAGGATTAGTTGTGAGGAAGAGGTCAAGTATGTTGCAGCTCTCTCCAAGGCGGTCAGGGATACGGGTAGGGTGCTGTACAAGCTGCTCTAGGTCATTAAGGATAGAAAAGATGTAGGCTTGTTCACCAGGAGGATCAGTGAAAGGAGAGGAGAGCCAAAGGTGGTGATGACCATTGAAATCTCCTAGAATGGAGATTTCAGAGAAAGGAGAAATGGATAGAATGTGTTCCATTCTAGAAGTAAGATAGGCGAAGAATTTTTGATAGTCAGTAGAATTAGGGGATAAGTAAACAGCACAGATATATTAAGTCAGAGAATGACAGGAAAGCCGAAGCCAGAGTGTAGAGAATTCAAAAGAGTCGAGTTCAGGGACACGAGAGCAAGATAAGTCATTGCGTATATATACACAACAGCCACCTTTGGCTTTGAAATGAGTATAGAGAAAGTAGGAGGATACAGAAAAGGGTTTGCTGTCAGTTGCCTCAGACAGTTGAGTCTCAGTTAGAAAAAGAAGGTGAGGTTTAGAGGAGGAGAGGTGGTGCTCAACAGAGCGAAAGTTAGAGGAAAGGCCGCGAATGTTGCAGAAATGAAGAAGAAGAGAGTCAGACAGTGTTTCCAGGCACCTCAAGTCATCACCGGGAGAGAGGCGGACGGTGGGGGGATTTATGGTCCACCCCCCGGGGACTCCGAGGCTTGGTGATGAGACGCCATAATTTTTTGAATTTTGGAAAAGGAAGTGTAGTGTGTACTGTGCATGTAGTTTGGTGTAGATAGTTAGAGAAATTTGTACTGGAGAGCATGCTGGCCTATTCTCTGTGTAACTGAGACACTGAAAAAGTTCAGCAAAGGGGGATGGTCAGGAACTAGTCCTGAGGGCTGATGAAACGGGAGCTCCAGCACTCCCTGTCATCAGCTTTCCATCCACCTCGGGAGTACTGCCCTGCTCGACTGGTGCTACAGTTGGAGTGGCTAAGGATGTGTGTGTAGTCTGTGAACCAAGTGTAATCGGCCCACGCAAGCCGACTGGGCACAAGCATACTTTATTGTATGCGACACTGGTTCAACCACAGCACCCTTTATGTCCGTCAAGCAGCACGTGGTCAGAAGAACTCACCCAAAGTTTACTATCCTGGCAGGGCGCGAACCCTCGTACATTAGTGTACGAAATCACAGACTTTACCACTGTACCAAAATATATATATATATATATATATATATATATATATATATATATATATATATATAATATATATATAAAATATATATATATATATATATATATATATATATATATATATATATATATATTTATATATGGGATATATAATTTATATATATATATATATATATATATATATATGGATCCCAGAGTTGCTGGGCGAGGCACTGTTCTGCGAGGATCCTAAGCGTACCGCCCTTCACCTATCGGCTCATAGTTGCGAAGCTCATAGGTCCCTGCCCGGGGTTCCCTAGTTTACAAAGACTCGAAAATCCCAGTTCTGTCCAGTACTCGGGACACTGGGCTCCAATGGGATAGATATATATATATATATATATATATATATATATATATATATATATATATATATACAAAGAGAGAAAGAGAGAGAATATATATATATATATATATATATATATATATATATACAGAGAGAGAAAGAGAGAGAATATATATATATATATATATATATATATATATATATATATATATATATATATATATATACACTCTCTCTCTCTCTCTCTCTCTCTCTCCATTCTCGTATCGTCAACAAATTACGATAATTTACAAAACACGCCTTCATCAATGTCATCTATATAAATCAAGAACAAAATAGGACCCAAAACTGAGCCTTGCGGTACTCCACTTATAACATTTTTCCACTCTGATTCCTTACCACTGATTACAACTATTTGTTTATGATTCGCAAGCCAGCTTTCAATCCATCTTAGTACACTGCCACCGACACCATAGACGTGCAGTTTATCGTTAAGTCGAACATGTGGAACCTTATCAAATGCATTTTTGAAATCAGGGTAAATGACATCGACTGATTTAGTGCTGTCATACATGTTGATAATATCACTGAAAAAATCAAGTAGATTAGTAAGATATGAACGTTTATTTCGGAATAAGTCCTGGTTTCTTCTTTTTATCATGTCTCTGCTTACTATATAGGACAATTGTAGTACCTGATGATGGCCTGAGGTGGGCTGAAAATTCGGACTGAATATGTTTAGAAGAGTATTCACCACATTCACTTTACCCTCTCGCGCACGATAAGTTTCAGTAAGTTTTCTGGCTCACGATTTTATTTGACAAAGCCCCCCCCCCCCCGGTGCAGGAGCGCGCGCGCGGCAAATTTGGGCGAATGAAACACATTCTTGCCTTATTTTCGCCACCCAAAAATTCATTTATTCCCATCAAACCTTTCTCAAGGTAGGCAGAGATGTTTGTTCTATCTGATAAATAGGACCAAAACACAGGGAAAAAAAAAAAAAAAAAAAAAAGTTATTGGCCCTGGAAGAATGGTAGAGTGAACTGTTTTCACTTCCCAACATCGCCGTTTGAATGTTTTCCATCATACAGGAAAATGAACAAATAAGTTTTTATAGAGAATTTCATCAGCTTTCTAACGAAACAAATCCGGTTGTGATATGATGTATACTTTTTGAGAAAATGGCCAAAAACTGAAAGCCATTTTCGGAAAAAATTCACTGACCTCTGATAGCTAAATTTTCCCAGGCACCTTATGTTTTTATTACATAGTAATATGCCCAAATTCACCAGCTTTCCCCATCTCAAAGAAGAACCCCATACGCCTCATAGTTCTCGAGTAAATCGAAAGAAAGTACTAGGCACTACGTCCGTGATTGACTTTCGTGATGCGCACACGGCGTACGCAATGTTCCCGCCCACGTAACAACGAATTCTTATCACAAATATTACATAGTTATGTATTGTACATACGTAGAATTTACTGCTCTTTATCATGGTTCAAACGTGAAATCGATACGTCCAATAGTTTTCGAGTAATTGGCCGACAAAGTGAGAGTATTACTACGAGCGTTAATCAATGGTAACAGCCGCGAAGAGATACTCATTTCCACCGCCTTTTCTCGCACAAAACGTAACATAATGCTTACATTTTGGTATTGATCATACGTATAATTTAGTGGTATAGATCATGGTTGTTACAGAAAATCGAAAGGTCTAATAGTTTTCGAGTAATTGGCCGACAAAGTGAGGTTAGTACTCCGAGCGAATGTCACTGATAACAAACGCGAGGAAAAAAAACATTTCCCTCGCCTTTTACCCCCCAAAACGCTACCAAAGGCTTACATTCTGGTATTGATAATACGTAGAATTTAGTGGTATTGATGATGGTTGTAACAGAAAATCGATAAGTCTAATAGTTTTCGAGTAATTGGCCGACAAAGTGAGGTTAGTACTCCGAGCGAATGTCACTGATAACAAACGCGAGGAAAAAAAACATTTCCCTCACCTTTTACCCCCCAAAACGCTACCAAAGGCTTACATTCTGGTATTGATAATACGTAGAATTTAGTGGTATTGATGATGGTTGTAACAGAAAATCGATAAGTCTAATAGTTTTCGAGTAATTGGCCGACAAAGTGAGGTTATTACTCCGAGCGAATGTCACTGATAACAAATGCGAAGAAAAAAAACATTTCCCTCGCCTTTTACCCCCCAAAACGCTACCAAAGGCTTACATTCTGGTTTTGATCATACGTAGAATTTAGTGGTATTGATGATGGTTGTAACAGAAAATCGATAAGTCTAATGTTTTCGAGTAATTGGCCGACAAAATGATGTTATTACTCCGAGCGCTTGTCACACAACCCACACAACCGCTAGGAACAAAAACATTTCTCTCGCCTTTTACCCCGCAAAACGCTACCAAAGGCTTACATTCTGATATTGATCTTACGTAGAATTTAGTGGTATTGATGATGGTTGTAACAGGAAATCAATAAGTCTAATAGTTTTCGAGTAATTGGTCGACAAAGTGAGGTTACTCTTCCGATCGCTACCAACTTTTACACACACTGTTTTTTCCTTGCACACCTGCCTGAAGACTATGCTACCAACTTTTTTTCCCCCTATCTGTACAGACTGTTACATCTTCCATGGATGTTTTCCTATTGTTATAACCTACTACACATAAACATAACTCTTCTATAGTTACTGCTGTGGAGATTTACTTTCTTTCATATGTGTAATCTATAGGAGAAAATGGTTATTTGTATGAAAGTTGGAGAGGTAATGGTAATAGATTATTATATATACCAACAAAATTTGCAGAATTCACTTCCTCCAGGGGTGTTGATCCAGTTAGACCAGGGATTTGAAGATGAGGAGTTATGTAGTGTGTGTGTGAGTCAGCTTCTCCCTGAGAGTATGAGGCAACGCTATTTTTGGCGCACACCACACTCATTCACGGAAACTCGCAGCTTGTTTGACGTATATTTCATACAATTCCATACGCATTTACACTATCAGAATCACAATAATTCCAGCCCTAAAACACCGGTAATTCTCCCCTCCCGACTTCAGGTTTGCCTCTTCACAACACTCTGTTTCATGCCATACGTAACGCTTGCTGGCTTCATAATTTCACCAAGCCATCCACAGTATCGTTCACACAATATATATTTATGCCTTGGCTTCATTTATATATGTATTTCCACTCACACCATATGGCCTACGGGGGGGGCGGAGTGGCGAAACCCCGCTACACTGACCATGCGTCTGGCTCCAAGGCCCAACGATTGCTAACGGCCAGAATTGCTTTTCAATACATATACGTATGTTCCATCGACAATATCACGTCAGTATATGTTCACATACAATGTATTATCTCACTGAGTCAATAGGGCCTTTGCCTCGGGCAAGAGGGGGAGAATTATGGACGATTTAAAGGGAACCACAAGCTGTCAAACACCTCCGCCTGACTGCTCGACGAACACTGAGGTTGGAGGGAGCGGGCTGAGGTAGATAAAGCAAAGCAGCGTTGCCAATGACTTGCCTCCAGGGAGTACTGGCGGTGCTATCACACATAAAAAAATCACGCAAATCGTCTGATAACTTTTTTTTTGACGAATATTTTTGTGCTTAAACCACACGATTCGAGTGACTGTGCTTTTTCAGCGTGCACACCACGTCACGCGAATCGCGTGACTGTGCTGGAGAGGGTTTATTTACAAATTCACACACACACACACACACACACACACACACATTCTATCAGGGGTACACAGTGTTGCCCGAGTTAAACATCATGATCGTGCTTTACGACAATGCCTGCCACCCTCGATGGCCACTCCTTTGGCAGAACACTCCGGGGACTCATCTACACACTGAACCGATGTGCCTTCTTGGGTCCGCTTCCTCAGGGATGTATTTCACATGGACGTGTTCCTAACATGGACCTATTTTCCCACTACCCACTTACCCACCCTAAAAAACCCTTATCACCCACCCTGCTCAGCCACCAACTCACCTACCTTCCCATCTACCCATTCACTTTCCTGCCCATCATGCCCACCCACTCACCCACATTCATCCACCCATCCTGTCCACCCACTCACCCACCCATGCTGCCCTGCCATACCCACCCACCCTACCACCCACTCCACCCACAGTGCACCTCCACAGCTACCCATCCTTCAAACTTACCCACCCACTCCATCCGCCCTGCTCAGCAGTCCGTCCACCCATCTTACCTCTTGTAGCTAATAATGTGGGTTTACAAGCATAAAACTCTAGGGTAGGTGGCTACCCTGTTTCCACCATGTTGACTTGGTTATTTCTAATTAGTGCTAATCTTGTACATCAGTGACACCATTTTAGCAATTGCAATGTGCACATCGTCGACGTTAACATTATCAACAGTAGTGGCAATGTTGTATCCATCGCCTCACGGCTCTATCGACAGAGGTTTTCACCTACCAACCTGATTACCTAAATACTTTCCTACTTTATACTACCGACACTAGTGGCAGACGATTAATATACGATACACCTACAGTATCTCACTCCATCTAATTAAACCCCTCAGCCACGTCTATCGACATTGGTGGTATGCGGTAAAAGAAAATTGAAGTGTGATGGTAAAAATGAAATGTACACATGCAGTGAAGCAGTAAAAGAAAATAGGACAACAGTGGTAGACAACAGCGGTAAACAAGAGCGATAAACAAGAATGGTAAAAAGAAGACAAGAAGCCTACTACAGTTATTCACGACTGCTCTGTTACCACGAAACAAGGCACATCTACAAGAAACAATCATCAAACTACTTATCTTCAACGCAACTCTACAATTTAAACTCCACAATTAACAAGACTTCAAGCAACAACAACAAGCATCAGCAGTTTACAAGTAACAAGTCTATGAGGCAACGCTACAATCTTCTACAAGCACCTACATGTCGTGGCAGTCTTCAGCAATCAGCAAGTAAATCACAAGAAGAAAGGTCCAGAGTAAAGTGATGAAGGAAATCAAGCACGAGTAACTGCAGTGTCGTAACGAGGGGGAAGCAGCGACTAGCAGCAGTGTCATCATTTGCTAAGAATAGCATAACACGTCAATCAACCATCCTCCAGCACACTCACTATCACTCTTTCCCACCACCACTCTTCCCCACCACCACTCTTCTTCACCACCGCCATCTTCACCACCATGAAGGAAGGAGGTGATGACCAAGCAATGTCGATGTTTTGAGCTGGGTCTACAATCATGAACATCAACACCTCCCTTAAACCACACCTCACACCCCCACTACACCCGTCACCTATCTTCAGTACTTCAGTGAGCTGAATATATATTCTGTCCAAGGTTGTATTATTTTACTGCCACTTCGTCACTTACATATACACCAAGCTTATGCATATATAACTGCTGTACCTATAATATATTGACATTAAAACATTTTTCTCAATAGTATAATCAAGTTACTGCACTAACAAACCAAACAAATTGCATATATATATATATATATATATATATATATATATATATATATATATATATATATATATATATATATATTGTTACGGAACAGAGAAAGATAACGTACACTTTAAGTGAGAATACTAAGAGTCACTACTGTCCCGTAAAGTTCCAGGTTCAAAACAAAAGAGTTAGGTAAAATTACAAGTTAAAGTTTAATGCACAAACTAACAACAAAACATTCAGAACTCATAAGGATAATGTAATGGCAAAAAACAGGTTAAATATATGGTTAACTGCAATAGCCTCTATTAACACGAAATTAGCAAGAATAAATTTATCTAAGTCAGCCCTGATAAAATGAGATACCAGATAATACTCAGTGAATGCCAGATAAATAATTACAGATACAAACTATTATAAAAAATGACTGACATAAAGAACCCCACACGAACTACAAAAACTTCACTAGGCCTACAAATTAAACTTATGCTATACAGTACAAGAAAAAATGCAACAACAGTTATACTCAAATTACACACAGCTGCTAGATGGTTGGAGATTTCTTGAGCACTCACAATAATAATATCTGTACAGGGGAGGACAGAGATGTGAACAAAATGAGGAGCAGATCTAAGTGGCAATGATGCAGAGATTGAGCTCATTATATAGGGGCTAGCAGAGCTTGATACAACTTGTAATAAGGACGCGCTAATGAAGCGATGGGGACAAACGGTCGACAATCCCGCACTGAATAACAGAAAGGACGACTTACTCTACTATAACGGTAGAAGGGGGGGACTGAGGCAGAACACGCTCGTGATCAAACATGCAGCATACTGTGCGTTAAAATTACACAAAGGATGATGAAATCATAGGCTATGTAACACCTCCCCACAAAGAAAAAGAAATTTACAAAGGAAATTTCTTATTACTCTAAAACAATCTGTACATGGCGTTACAGAACATGCAAATGTCTTTCCTAATGTTACAAAACATGAGATCTCCCTAGCACGTTCAGTCATAGGTACTTGCCAGTATCCCTTTAACAAATCAAACTTACTTATGTACCTAGCCTTTCCGATCTTGTCTATGCAATCCTCCACACGAGGGAGAGGGTAAGTGTCTGTTTTGGTTATCTGATTAACACGTCTGTAGTCGATGCAAAGCCGCTGTGACCCACCTGGCTTAGGGACCAGAGTGACAGGAGAACTCCACTCGCTCCGACAGGGCTCAATCATCTTGTGGTCCAACAGGTAGCTAAGCTCCTTCTGGATGAGAGGAACTTTCACTGGGTTCACACGGTAAGGAGGCAATTTAATTGGCTTTGCGTCTCCAACATCGACATCATGCATCAACACAGTGGTTCTTCCTGGAGTGGCACGGAACACTTGCGGGTACTCCTGCAGTAATGCCGAAAACTCCTGCCTTTCCTTGGGTGGTAGATGAGAAAGCTTAGTCTGGAGATCATTCATGATATCAGGATTTTTCCCCAAACTATCACTCAGGCTCATACTGCATGGGAGAACTTTACTTGTAGACTCGGGTGGAACAGCTACAGTGCAGACTGGATTATTTTCGTCCCGCCTGTGATATAACTTTAGCATGTTGATGTGACATAGTTGCTTGCTCTTTCTACGATCTGGTGTGGCGATGACATAGTTGACATCACTGAGTTTCTTCTCCACGAAATAAGGGCCACTAAACTTGGCTTGAAGAGGTTGCCCATGAACTGGTAGCAGAATCAAAACCTGATCTCCTGGCTGAAAGTGGCGTAACCTGGACTTCTTAATATACCAAGTCTTCATCTTCTCCTGAGCAGCTCCTAAATTCTCTCTCGCCAGCTGTAAAGCAGTGGACAGCCGTTCTTTAAAATTCATCACATACTCCAACAGGTTGACGTCATCTTCCTCCGACAGCCAGCATTCCTTGAGTAACTTAAGGGGTCCTCTTACTTCATGGCCAAACAGTAGTTCAAAAGGTGAGAAGCCCAGTGATTCATTTGGAGATTCTCTTGCAGCAAACACAACGAATGGAAGACCTTTATCCCAGTCTTTCTGATGTTCCAAACAGTATTTCTTGAGCATCGATTTGAGTGTTTGATGATATCTCTCCAACGCTCCTTGGGTCTGGGGATGGTAAGCTGAAGACGTGATCTGGGTGATGCCCAACTCTTTCAGAGACTGCTTGAAAACGTTTGACATGAAATTACTTCCCGGTCTGACTGTACCTCCTTAGGCAGACCAAACTTTGTGAAGAACCCCAGCATTTCCTTAACCACGTTCTTTGCTGAGATATTTCTAAGTGGAATGGCTTCAGGATAACGAGTAGCCATATCAATCATGGTCAACACATAAGAAAATCCTGAAGAAGTCTTAGGAAGAGGGCCCACAATATCCACCAACACACGGGTGAAAGGCGCCTCAAAAGGAGGAATGGGAACTAGAGGTGCAACCTTTTCGGTCTGATTACACTTCCCCACAACTTGACAGGTGTGACAAGACTTACAATACCAGGAAACATCCCTGAAGATACCTGGCCAGTAGAAGTGTTTCAAAATGCGTGCCACAGTCTTCCTCACTCCAAGGTGTCCTGCCAAACTGGAATCATGAGCCACTCGAATGATATCCTGCCTACAAACACGAGGGATGACAACTTGATGTACAACCTCCCATTCACAGTCGGCTGATGCTGTTGGGGGTCTCCACTTCCTCATACGTACTCCTGACTTTACATAATAACAAGTAGAAGCACCGGCTGACTCTTCCTCACTGCAAGTTGAGTTAGCTAGACCTTTCAACTCAGGGTCAGCAACCTGCAACTCAACCAACTCTTGACGAGACAAATTATCAACACTACGGGGTACTGCCTCATCTGGTGAGTGGTCCAAATTAGCAAGAAAAGTGTCAGCTAGGATAACATCATCATCATCATTATCCTCTAAATCACCAGTAACTTTAGACTTAGCCCTAGTGACAGCACATGCAGGGAACACATCAGGGACATCACAATCCCGGGACACAGCCACTGGCTCACTAGACAACTGAGGAGCTGGACACACTTGACTTCCACCAATATCATTTCCAAGTAAGAAAGTTACACCTGACATTGGGAGTGTCTCAACCAACCCAACCATAACAGAACCATTAACAAAACCAGACTCTAAATTCACTCTGCACAGAGGAACAGAGAAGTAATTATTCCCTACACCTTGTAAGATTACAGTTTCATCAGAGGAATTAAAATTAGAGCCTAGAACACTGGTCAGCATAAGGGATTGGGAAGCACCTGTATCACGATATATTTGAACTGATTTCCTGTCATTACTGTCCAGAGGACTGACAAAACCATCAGACAGGAAATTAGCACATGAACTCTTGAGAGTGTCACCCACGTTACTGCTCAAAAGAGGAGCTCCATCATGAGAATTTAAGTTACCCCTCAAAGCAGGTTCAGTTAACTCAGTTAAAGAATTCTGGGAACTCTCAAGAGTGGACACTAGACCAATTGACTGAATATTTAAAGACTCCTTTTTGTTCACATCACGCTGTCTCCTGAAACATCTCTCCGTAGTATGACCAAGCTTACTACAATAAGTACATTTACTTTTCTGAAATCTAGAGGTGAAGCTGGTATTTACTTCCTGAGAAACATCATCCTTATTCTCTTTCCTGTTACCTGTACTCTGAGTAGAGGCAACGTACTTACTCTCAGCTTTCCCTTTTTCTCTAGAATATCTCTTGTGAGTGAGAACATACTCATCAGCTAAAACTGCAGCATCAGACAAATTATCTATTCTTTTCTCATCAAGATATAGGCTTACATCTTTATAAATACACCTTTTGAAATCCTCCAGCAAAATCATCTGCTTAAATTTACCAAAATCAGAATCCACATTCTTAGAATTTAACCACTGCTCTAACAAATCTTCTTTGATTTTTGCATACTCAACATGGGATTGCTTATCTTGCTTGTAAGTTGTCCTAAATTTTACTCTATAGGCTTCAGGAACAAGCTCATAGGCCTTAAGAATCAAGCTCTTAACTACATCATAATTATCAGACTGATCCTGAGGCAAAGATGCATAAGTTACTTGAGCTTTACCGGTGAGAACAGTTTGAAGGAGTACTGGCCAATACTCCTTAGGCCAATTAAAACCTGTAGCTACCCTCTCAAACAACTGAAAATACTTTGTTAAATCAGATTCATTAAAAGGAGGGACAACTTTAACATTTTTAGCCACATCAAAATCATCAGAGCTAGATGATCCAGTTCCACCTTGTTTCATGCGATACTCATGGTCTGCCTGAATCCTGGCAAGTTCAACTTGTGCCTGTATCTGTGCCTCCTGAATCCGTGCCTGAGATTCCGCCTCCTTAGCCTGAGACTCAGCCTGCTTAGCATTTGCCTGAAATTCAGCTTCTTTAGCACGAGCCTCCTGCAGAGCTAGCTGTAACTTAGCTAATTCAATCTGCGTTTGCTCATTTGGAGGAGTTACATTAAACAAGCTTTTATTAATCATGCCAACAATTTGATCTTTAGAATGATGAGAGCGAACAGCAATTCCCAACTGTTGAGCAACAAGCTTAAGTTCATTCTTTGTTCTGTTTTCTATATCACACACTGTTTGCACATTTGACAAAAAATCCCTGGCTTCATCAAGTGTAGAAATAGTAGCCATCATGAATATATCACAGTCACAAAATATCAAACAATATCCTTATGATAATATCCTGAATATCCTGATGAGAGGTCGCCAAATTTATGTTACGGAACAGAGAAAGATAACGTACACTTTAAGTGAGAATACTAAGAGTCACTACTGTCCCGTAAAGTTCCAGGTTCAAAACAAAAGAGTTAGGTAAAATTACAAGTTAAAGTTTAATGCACAAACTAACAACAAAACATTCAGAACTCATAAGGATAATGTAATGGCAAAAAACAGGTTAAATATATGGTTAACTGCAATAGCCTCTATTAACACGAAATTAGCAAGAATAAATTTATCTAAGTCAGCCCTGATAAAATGAGATACCAGATAATACTCAGTGAATGCCAGATAAATAATTACAGATACAAACTATTATAAAAAATGACTGACATAAAGAACCCCACACGAACTACAAAAACTTCACTAGGCCTACAAATTAAACTTATGCTATACAGTACAAGAAAAAATGCAACAACAGTTATACTCAAATTACACACAGCTGCTAGATGGTTGGAGATTTCTTGAGCACTCACAATAATAATATCTGTACAGGGGAGGACAGAGATGTGAACAAAATGAGGAGCAGATCTAAGTGGCAATGATGCAGAGATTGAGCTCATTATATAGGGGCTAGCAGAGCTTGATACAACTTGTAATAAGGACGCGCTAATGAAGCGATGGGGACAAACGGTCGACAATCCCGCACTGAATAACAGAAAGGACGACTTACTCTACTATAACGGTAGAAGGGGGGGACTGAGGCAGAACACGCTCGTGATCAAACATGCAGCATACTGTGCGTTAAAATTACACAAAGGATGATGAAATCATAGGCTATGTAACAATATATATATATATATATATATATATATATATATATATATATATATATATATATATATATATATATATATATATATATATATATTGTTACGGAACAGAGATAACTGTCCCGCAAAGTTCCAGGTTCAAAACAAAAGAGTTAGGTAAAATTACAAGTTAAACTAACTACTAAACATTCAGGACTCATAAGGATAATGTAATGGCAAAAACAGGTTAAATATATGGTTAACTGCAATAGCCGCTATTAACACGAAATTAGCAGGAGTAAATTTATCTAAGTCAGCCCTGATAAAATGAGAAAACCGGATAATGCTCAGTTAATGCAAGATATATTACTACAGATACAAAATATTATTAATAATGGCTGACAATATGAACTTTACATGAATCACAAAAACCTTACAAGGCCTACGAATTAACACCTTATGCTAAACAGTACAAGAAAAAATATAATAACACTTATACTGAAATTACACAGCAGCTAGATGGTTGGAGACTTCCTGAGCACTCACAAAAATAACAACTGTACAGGGGAGGACAGAGACGTGAACAAAATGAGGAGTAGATCTAAGTGGCAATTAATGCAGAGACTGAGCTCATTATATAGGGTCCGGCAGAGCTTGATACAACTTGTAAGAAGGACGCGCAAATGAAGCCGTAGGGGACAAAGAGTTGACACTCCTGCTCTGAACAACAGAAAGAACGACTTACTCTACTATAAGGGAGGAGGGGGGGAGTGAGGTAGAACACGCACTATGGAAGCCACGAGGCGAATCGGGATCAAACATGCAGCATACTGTACGCTAGAATTATACAAAGGATGATGAAATCATAGGCTATGTAACACCTTCCCACAAAGAAAAAGAAATTTACAAAGGAAATTTCTTATTACTCTAAACCAATATGTCTAAAGTCTAGATAAGCAATCTGCAATAACATTTTCTTTCCCCTTGATTTGTTGTATGTCTAATGAATACTCCTGAAGAAGTAGACTCCATCCTGTCAATCTCTGATTTTTATCTTTAAACTTACTAAGGAATTTCAGCGGGTTATGATCGGTATAAATGACTATGGGGTTAAAACCAAAACACAAATAAAATGAAAAATGCTGTAAACCCAAAATCAAGGCCAAAAGCTCTTTCTCAATAGTGGAGTAGTTCTTTTGAGGTGGAGTGAACTTCTTACTGTAATAAGATACAGGGTGTTCAATACCCTGATCATCCTCTTGCAGCAAAACAGCCCCAGCTCCTGTATCACTTGCATCAACAGCCATCTTAAAAGACTTAGCAAAATTTGGAGTAGCGAGCACTGGCTGACTTAATAGGATAGCTTTAAGTTTACTAAAAGAGGATTCACAGTTATCGGTCCAGACAAATTTAACTCCCTTTTTCAGTAGGTCTGTAAGTGGTGATACAAGAATTGAAAAGTTAAGAACAAATCTCCTGTAATAACCTACCATTCCCAAAAATCTTTGTAGCTCTTTCCTACTTTTAGGTCTGGGAAGATCACTTATAACCTGAACCTTAGCTCCTGGTGGTGCAACATGTCCATCACCAATTACGTACCCAAGGTACTGAACTTTAGCTTGACCAAACTCACACTTTGATAAATTATCTACAAGATTAGCCTGAACCAAACGCTCAAGAAATTTACTGACATGGCATAGGTGATCTTTCCAGTTGTCACTGAAGATTAATACATCATCAATATAAACAACACACCCTGCCAAACCCTCTGTTACAACATTCATGAGCTTCTGAAATGTGGCTGGTGCATTCTTCATACCATATGGCATTACAGAACATGCAAAAGTTTTTCCTAGTGTTACAAAACATGAGATCTCCCCAGCACGTTCAGTCATAGGTACTTTTTTTTTTTTTTTTATGTGTCCGACTCAGGGCATAGGCTTCACAGGCTGCTATCAAGGCCCAGCAGTCCTCCTACATACCATACACCTCTACATGTCACCACTTCGGCGCTAACACCCACCGTCCATATTGAATACATGCTAGGGCGGTCTCATACAGGACTGGTGTATTGGTATTAGCGGGGTTATTTTCACGACTTGCCAGTATCCCTTTAACAAATCAAACTTACTTATGTGCCTAGCCTTTCCGATCTTGTCTATGCAATCTTCCACGCGAGGGAGAGGGTAAGTGTCTGGTTTGGTAATCTGATTAACACGTCTGTAGTCAATGCAAAGCCGCTGTGACCCACCTGGCTTAGGGACTAGAGTGACAGGAGAACTGCACCCACTCTGACAGGGCTCAATCATCTTGTGGTCCAACAGGTAGCCAAGCTCCTTCTGGATGAGAGGAACTTTCACTGGGTTCACAGGGTAAGGAGGCAGTTTGATTGGCTTTGCGTCTCCAACATCGACATCATGCATCAACACAGTGGTTTTTCCTGGAGTAGCAAGGAACACTTATGGGTACTCCTGCAGTAATGCCGAAAACTCCTGCCTTTCCTCGGGAGCTAGATGAGAAAGCTTAGTCTGGAGATCATTCATGATATCAGGATTCTTCCCCAAACTATCACTCAGGCTCATGCTGCATGGGAGAACTTCACTTGCAGACTCGGGTGGAACAGCTACAGTGCAGACTGGGTTATTTTCGTCCCGCCTGTGATATAACTTTAGCATGTTCATGTGACAAAGTTGTTTGTTTTTTCTATGATCTGGTGTGGCAATGACATAGTTGACATCACTGAGTTTCTTCTCCACGAAATAAGGACCACTAAACTTGGCTTGAAGAGGTTGTCCATGCACCGGTAGCAGAATCAAAACCTGATCTCCTGGCTGAAAGTGGCGTAACCTGGACTTCTTATCATACCAAGTCTTCATCTTCTCCTGAGCAGCTCCTAAATTCTCTCTCGCCAGCTGTAAAGCAGTGGACAGCCGTTCTTTGAACTTCATCACATATTCCAGCAGGTTGACGTCATCTTCCTCCGACAGCCTGCATTCCTTGAATAGCTTAAGGGGTCCTCTTACTTCATGGCCAAAGAGTAGTTCAAAGGGTGAGAAGCCCAGTGATTCATTTGGAGATTCTCTTGCGGCAAATACAATGAATGGAAGACCTCTATCCCAGTCTTTCTGATGATCCAAACAGTATTTCCTGAGAATCGATTTGAGTGTTTGATGATATCTCTCCAATGCTCCTTGAGTCTGGGGATGGTAAGCTGAAGACGTGATCTGGGTGATGCCTAACTCTTTCAGAGACTGCTTGAAAACATTTGACATGAAATTACTTCCCCGGTCTGACTGTACCTCCTTGGGTAGACCAAATTTGGTGAAGAACCCTAGCATTTCCTTAACCACGTTCTTTGCTGAGATATTTCTAAGTGGAATGGCTTCAGGATAACGAGTAGCCATATCAATCAGGGTCAACACATAAGAAAATCCTGAAGAAGTCTTAGGAAGAGGGCCCACAATATCCACCAACACATGGGTGAATGGCGCCTCAAAAGGAGGAATGGGAACTCGAGGTGCAACCTTTTCGGTCTCATTACACTTCCCCACAACTTGACAGGTGTGACAAGACTTACAATACCAGGAAACATCCCTGAAGATACCTGACCAGTAGAAGTGTTTCAAAATGCGTGCCACAGTCTTCCTCACTCCAAGGTGTCCTGCCAAACTGGAATCATGAGCCACTCTAATGATATCCTGCCTACAAACACGAGGGATGACAACTTGATGTACAACCTCCCATTCACAGTCGGCTGATGCTGTTGGGGGTCTCCACTTTCTCATAAGTACTCCTGACTTTATATAATAACAAGTAGAAGCACCAGCTGACTCTTCCTCACTGCAAGCAGAGTTAGCTAGAACCTTTCAACTCAGGGTCAGCAACCTGCAACTCAACCAACTCTTGACGAGACAAATTATCAACACTACGAGGTACTGCCTCATCTGGTGAGTGGTCCAAATTAGCAAGAAAAGTGTCAGCTAGGATAACATCATCATCATTTTCCTCTAAGTCACCAGTAACTTTAGACTTAGCCCTAGTGACAGCACATGCAGAGAACACGTCATTGACATCACAATCCTGGGCTGCAGCCACCGGCTCACTAGACAACTGAGGAGCTGGACACACTTGACTTCCACCAATATCATTTCCAAGTAAGAAAGTTACACCTGACATTGGGAGTGTCTCAACCAACCCAACCATAACGGAACCATTAACAAAACCAGACTCTAAATTCACTCTGCACAGAGGGACAGAGAAGTAATTATTCCCTACACCTTGTAAGATTACAGTTTCATCAGAGGAATTAACATTAGAGCCTAGAACACTGGTCAGCATAAGGGATTGGCAAGCACCTGTATCACGATATATTTTAACTGATTTCCTGTCATTACTGTCCAGAGGACTGACAAAACCATCAGACAGGAAATTAGCACATGAACTCTTGAGAGTGTCATCCACGTTACTGCTCAAAAGAGGATCTTCATCATGAGGATTTAATTTACCCCTCAAAGCAGGTTCAGTTAACTCAGTTAAAGAATTCTGGAAACTCTCAAGGGTGGACACTAGACCAATTGACTGAATATTTAAAGACTCCTTTTTGTTCACATCACGCTGTCTCCTGAAACATTTCTCCGTAGTATGACCAAGCTTACTACAATAAGTACATTTACTTTTCTGAAATCTAGAGGTGAAGCTGGTATTTACTTCCTGAGAAACAACATCTTTATTCTCTTTCCTGTTACCTGTACTCTGAGTAGAGGCAACGTACTTACTCTCAGCTTTCCTTTTTTCTTTAGAATATCTTTTGTGAGTGAGAACATATTCATCAGCTAAAACTGCAGCATCAGACAAATTATCTATTCTTTTCTCATCAAGATATAGGCTTACATCTTTATTAATACACCTTTTGAAGTCCTCCAGCAAAATCATCTGCTTAAATTTATCAAAATCAGAATCCACATTCTTAGAATTTAACCACTGCTCTAACAGATTTTCTTTGATTTTTGCATACTCAACATGGGATTGCTTATCTTGCTTATAAGTTGTCCTAAATTTTACTCTATAGGCTTCAGGAACAAGCTCATAGGCCTTAAGAATCAAGCTCTTAACTACATCATAATTATCAGATTGATCCTGAGGCAAAGATGCATAAGTTACTTGAGCTTTACCGGTGAGAACAGTTTGGAGGAGTACTGGCCAATACTTTTTGGGCCAATTAAAACCTGTAGCTACCCTCTCAAACAACTGAAAATACTTTGTTAAATCAGATTCATTAAAAGGAAGGACAAGTTTAACATTTTTAGCCACATCAAAATCATCAGAGCTAGATGATTCAGTTCCACCTTGTTTCATGCGATACTCATGGTCTGCCTGAATCCTAGCAAGTTCAATTTGTGCCTGAGCCTGTACCTGTGCCTCCTGAATAGGAGCCTGCTGCAGGGCTAGCTGTAACTTAGCTAATTCAATCTGCATTTGCTCATCTGGAGGAGTTACATTAAACAAACTTTTATTAATTATGCCAACAATTTGATCTTTAGAATGATGAGAGCGAACAGCAATTCCCAATTGTTGAGCAACAAGCTTAAGTTCATTCTTTGTTCTGTTTTCTACATCACACACTGTTTGCACATTTGACAAAAAATCTTTGGCTTCATCAAGAGTAGTAATAGTAGACATCATGAATAAATCACAGTCACAAAATATCAAGCAATATCCTTATGATAATATCCTGAATATCCTGATAAGAGGTCGCCAAACTTATGTTAAGGAACAGAGAAAACTGTCCCGCAAATTTCCAGGTTCAAAACAAAAGAGTTAGGTAAAATTACAAGTTAAAGTTTAATGCTCAAACTAACAACTAAACATTCAGGACTCATAAGGATAATGTAATGGCAAAAACAGGTTAAATATATGGTTAACTGCAATAGCCGCTATTAACACGAAATTAGGAAGAGTAAATTTATCTAAAATTAGAAAACCGGATAATGCTCAGTTAATGCAAGATATATTATTACAGATACAAAATATTATTAATAATGGCTGATAATATGAACTTTACATGAATCACAAAAACCTTACAAGGCCTACGAATTAACACCTTATGCTATACAGTACAAAAAAAAATGTAATAACACATACTCAAATTACACAGCAGCTAGATGGTTGGAGACTTCCTGAGCACTCACAAAAATAACAACTGTACAGGGGAGGACAGAGATGTGAACAAAATGAGAAGTAGATCTAAGTGGCAATTAATGCAGAGACTGAGCTCATTATATATGGGCCGGCAGAGCTTGATACAACTTGTAAGAAGGACGCGCAAATGAAGCCATAGGGGACAAAGAGTTGACACTCCTGCTCTGAACAACAGAAAGAACGACTTATTCTACTATAAGGGAGGAGGGGGGGAGTGAGGTAGAACACGCACTATGGAAGCCACGAGGCGAATCGTGATCAAACATGCACCATACTGTACGTTAGAATTATACAAAGGATCATGAAATCATAGGCTATGTAATAATTTATATATATATATATATATATATATATATATATATATATATATATATATATATATATATATATGTATACTGTATATATATATATATATATATATATATATATATATATATATATATATATATATATATATATATATATATATATATAGATATATAGATATATATAGATATATATAGATATACATATATATATATATATATAGATATATATATATATATATATATATAGAGAGAGAGAGAGAGAGAGAGGATTATTTTTGAATGTGTTGTCCCAGATGATTGGCTGAAGAGTGTAATTGTAAATGTGTATAAAGGGAAGGGTGATGCCCTGGAAAGGGGAAATTATAGAGGTATAAAGCTTTTAGATCAGATAATGAAGGTAATGGAGAAAGTTTTAGAAGGTATGATTAGAGAAAAAGTGAATATTGATGAGATGCAGTTTGGGTTTATGCCAGGTAGGGGGACCACTGATGCCATATTCATCGTTCGACAGCTTCAGGAAAAATATATTGGTAGGAGAAGGGATCTTTATTTTGTTTTTGTTGATTTGAAAAAGGCCTTTGACAGAGTCCCTAGAGAGGTGGTGAAGTGGGCAATGAGAAAGCTTGGCTTGGAGGAGTGACTGGTTAGGGTGGTTATGGCCATGTATGTGGGTGCTCACACCCAGGTGAGAGTGATTGGAGATTTAAGTGATGAGTTTTCCGTGAATGTTGGTGTGCATCAGGGGTCAGTCTTGAGTCCCATGTTGTTTATCATGGTACTTGAAGACATTTCACGTGACTTTAGAAAGGGACTCCCGTGGGAGTTGTTGTATGCTGATGATTTGGTGTTGATTGCAAAGAATGAAAGGGAGGCGGAGGAAAGGTTTAGAAAGTGGAGAGATGGTATGGGGCAAAAGGGTTTAAGGGTAAATGCAGATAAAACAAAAGTGATGATATCTAGGGTTGGTGGCGGTACTGTCAAAGACAAGGGAGAGTGGCCATGTGCAGTTTGCCACAAGGGCGTGGGAAGTAATTCCATCTTGTGCGGTGTGTGTGATAAATGGGTGCATAAGAGATGTAGTGGTATCAGAGGTAGACTGCGACATAATGCTGATTTTATGTGTACGGCGTGCCGGGGTGAGCAGGTGGAGATCGTCAGACGTGAAAGGATTGAACTTGCTAGTGAATCTCTTGACTGTGTGGAAGAGTTTTGTTATTTGGGAGACATGTTGTGTGCTGGAGGTGGGGCTGGAGCTAGCTCTGTGGCTAGGGTGAGAAGTGGTTGGAAGAAGTTCAGGGAGCTATTGCCTCTCCTGGCATTGAGAGGGCTCTCCCTACGTGCTAAGGGGTCTTTGTATGCAGCATGTGTTAGGAGTGTAATACTGTATGGCAGTGAGACCTGGGAGGTGAAGGAGGAAGATATTCGCCGGCTCAGACGTACAGAAATGACAATGATTAGGTGGATGTGCAGCGCGTCTCTGCGTGCAAGGCCTGGAGGGGCTGGGTTTACAATGGAAGAGTTGAGAGGTAGGATGGGAGTGGAGTGCATTGGTGTTGTGATGAGGAGAGGTAGATTGAGGTGGTTTGGACATGTGGAGAGGATGGGGGATGATAATTGGGTGAGGAAGGTGAGAAGTGTTAATATTGGGGGTGGGGTTATGAGGGGTAGACCGAGAAAGACATGGGACGAGGTCATTAAGTGTGACCTTAGGGTTAAGGGACTGAACAGGGAGGCTGCCATGGATCGTGCAGCGTGGAGAGCCGCCATTAGGTGACCAAGGCCGACACATGCAAGCATGTTGAAGCCTTTAAAAAACGAAACCGATATATATATATATATATATATATATATATATATATATATATATATATATATATATATATATATATATATATCATTCACTTAATTATTACCAACTAATCAGTAAAAGACAATTACACACTCTACACTGTCATGTATGTGTTTTATGATTTTATTATTATTTTTTTGAGTAATCAAAAGATATATGAAATGCAATTTAGCGAATAGAAACATTATGTTTTCAAGCCCCCAAAAATTACTGAAAGAAGAAACAGCATTAGCATGCCTAATAGCCCAACACAAGTACCAGAAAACGATCACCAAAACACAAATAACCACAGACACAAGCAAAAAAACAAACTCAAGAAAAAAAAACACCAGAAAGAGAAGATAAAGAACAGCAAAGAGACGCAACTGGCACTAAAATAAATAATGATAACTGGCCATTGTTTTCAGACGTAGATAGTGAAATTTATAGTAATTTACCGCACTTATTATAATCCTGACAACTTAAATCACAGCGTACTCAGATCAGGAAAAGCATATAAAGTACATATATATGACAACTGCAATGAAAATCCAATATAGATGCCTAACAAATGGAGCAAGTAGCAGTGTAGTACCTTCTCCACAAAATTCCTGTACTAATCTAGTGCCAGTGTATGTGTACCGTAAGATAAAAATTTCATAAAATGTTCAGGTACTGAGAAAGACAGAATCGATATTCAGACAGTGATTGATGAATGTCATTAATATTTCGTTAGACGAAACATTACAGATGAGAAGGAAAAAATAGCTGTTTTTTCAGCTTGAGTAAATCAGGAACATTGCCCAGCTGGTAGTTTGCTAAAGTCAGACAAGCTTTTGAAAGCCCAAACATTTGAGGAGTTGAAGACAGAATTCCTCGGGAAGTTCTCTGGAGGCAGGAATTTTTCTTAGTGGTATAGCCCCAGAATTACATAAAATTGTGGACCTACTAAGGCAAACACGCTCCAGCTCAGATATGGGTGGAATAACAGCAGACATTTCCACTATTAAGAGAACCCTGTTGGCTAGCCTAGAAAACTCAGGTTCGGTCACAGATAATAATAATGTGTCACCAATGCACGTCGTTGACACCATTGGTTATATAGCTGCTCTATGTAAATTACCAGAAAGAGTCCTAAAAATAGTAAAAACAATACCATACAAAATAGGGGTGTGCTTGATTTCATTAATGAGGTGGAATTGAATTACAGAAAAGCCGGTATGACTGACACATCACACGGCAATATGATAGGGATGAAATTACTAGAGATTGTAGCAGGGATAAATAAATCAAGTCCAGACAAGGACCAAAGACAATCTTAACCAGAGTACAAACAAACAAACATTCAAGTGAGCTCAAGGGCTCGTTTCTGCACACCGGGCAACAGGCTGGCACAAAAATCTGGCAGTAGTCTGAATAGACATTGGCCGGAAGGAAGACTAAAAAATGGTAAATCCCCTCGTAGGTCGAATTCAAAAGATACACTGTGTTATTACTGTGCAAATCCAAGTCACACTAAATCTGAATGTTACATCAAAAGTAGAGTGGACAGAGGCAAAGCAAAATGGCTTGAACCCTACTGTAGGCGGTACAAAACTGTTGGTCACTGGACTTCAGACTGTAAGACAGTAGAGAAACTAGTATCTGTTAATTAGTCAGAGGAAGATTATACCAGAACAAAAACTGACAAAACATAAAATATCCAAATAAACCCAGTGTGAACATGAGAAGAATGAACTATATACAGTAACTGTTCCCGAGATCTTTTAGGAAAGTCAAAATAGAGTAAAGTGAGACATTGTCATGTCATTGTTTTAGAAGAGACTGTTAGAAAATATGGCCTTTTGATAAAAATCGCTCTTTGTTGGGTAAATGACAAGGATGAGACTAATGCCTTCCTAATTACCACCATGAAAGGAGATGTGAAGGTTAAGAAAGGAACTTGTATATGCAACTTAGAGACTTGCCCAGCTCCTATACACGAAGTGACAGTAGCTGGAGCGTCAAGCAAAGTAAATTCATCAGAGTGCATAAAAGAGCTTTTGATTTGCTCAGAAATTCTAATGTATAAAATGATCTACTGGATATACTACAGGAACATCAACAGACTGTCACAGTACCTGGCGAAATATTAGGCTGTACTAATCTAATACAACACCATATTAACGTAAAGCATGATACACAACCTATATACGTGCCAGCTTACAGAACTGTACATTCACGATGTGCTTTGGCGAACCAATATATGGATGAAATGTTGAGTTTGGATATCAATGAGCCTTTAGCGTCCCCATGGAACACGCCACTTTTCTTTGTACCTAAACAAAATGGGGAAGTGTGGGCAGATGCTGATTATCGCAAATTTACTCAAGAAACCATTCCAGACCGTTTTCCCATGCCATTGTTAAGTGATGTCTTACACAATATTGGGTAAGAAACGACGTCTTTTCACCAATCGATTTACTCAGTGGCTATTGCCAAAGAGAGTTAGATGAAGAATCATGCAAGTACACAGCATTCTTTACAAATAGTGGTCATTTTCAGTACTGAAGGATGCCGATGGGACTTCGTACAGCCCCAGGCACATTCCAACAGTTAATGAATAGTGTGTTATCAGGCATGCTAGGTGATGGCATTTTGGTCTATCTGAATGACATAATGATTGCAACAAGGGCAACAGAAAAGCATTTACAGAAATTAGACCAACTCCTAAACAAGTTAGCCAATGCTGGATTAAATATTAAGCTGCCTAAATGCAAATTTTGCTTGAAGGAAATTAAAATCCTGGGCCTTAGGCTTGATGCTTAATGCAAAAGGTATCCACACCTCAGACGAGATAATACAAGCAGTATGGGATTTCCTTGAACCCACAAGTGTGGATAAAGTAAGACAGTTTTTAGGACTGGCAGGATATTACAGATCTTTCATACAGGGATTTTCTCATATAGCTGAACCATTTTTCCACCTACTGAAAAACTAGTTGTATTTCAGGGGGGAGAGGAACAAAAGTTAGCATTTAACATTTTAAAAGATAACTTTGCATGTGCACCTTGCTTGGCATATGCAAACTATAATAAACCATTCATAATTTGCACAGATGCCTCCTTCAATTGCTTAGATGCTGTATTGATGCAAGAAGACAAACGTCGAAAATACCAACCAATTGCATTTGCTAGCAATACACGATCACATTGACAGAAGCAAGTCATGTGCAAGACACAAAGGTTACACGTTACCATCTGAACCTATAGGAAAATATCCTGTGCCTAACCATCCGTGGGACGTTGTCGCGGTTGATTTACTTAGGCTACCCTTAACTACCAGTCACATCCAATATCTTTTTATTGCTACCGATAATTTCTCACGACATGTGATTTTGTCTCCAATTAAGGATTAAACAGCAGAAACAGTTGCTCAGGTAATCATTGATCATGTTATCTGTAGGTTCACCACACCAAAGGTGCTAACAAGTGGTAATGGTGGTGAATTTAACTCTGGAATTTTGCAAGAAATATGTGAACATAAAGAAGGTTGATATCTTAGCCTACCATCCAGCTTCCAATGGATTGGGGGAAAAACAATAGAACAGTATTAGATGTATTACGTCACATTCTCAGTGAGAATTATGCAGACTGGGATTATTGCATCCCCAGAGTGGAAGCATCGATTAATTGTGCAATGTAATATACTATAGCAGTAGCCGTGTGACTGTGTGTGTATTTTGGGTGGCCGAAACTACACATTCAAATCGGGTAAGGGGTAAGGTCTGTTATGATGTGGCAGGGGTAAACCAGTTCTGCTGTCGGGCCTTGCTGTGGATGTCACTGATTGCATTGCGCAGTTGACACTTGTGCGGTGTGATGCGGTGAGGATCTGCCCGTTCTCCCCTTTGGGGCTAAGATGCGAATGAATGTGTTTGAATGGATGAGTAAATGGAGTGAGTCGTCCTGTCTCGGCTACCTCCCTTTCCTTGGGGGAAGCAGCCTAGGTATATAGATAGATAGATATTTAATGAGCGATCACATTTTGAAAATAAAACGTCGCTCCTGGCGCCCGGCATAGGATCTCCGTAGAATTTTTTGCCCACAGGTAGAACTACAGTAAAGTATTTCGGACTTGTGTTCGGACAACTTGGGTTCCATTCCCGAAGCTGCAGATAACACGATCAATTGGTTAGCTGCAAAAAATCAAAGTGAGAGCGTTACACTAGAACAGCACATAAACGCGAGAGTCCTCCTCAGGAGCAAGTGCAAGGGGCCAGAAGGGCCCACGAGCACTTGTTAATAAATCTATGGGAGACACACCACATTTCATTATTTACGGGACAGACATACGTCCCCCATACGATATACTGGAAGACAAACAAATGCCAATATACAGTTACGATGATTATCCTAAACTTCGCTTGCGTGAATTCCAAGAAATACACACAAAATTAAAGAAACAATCAACGATGTCCAGGGAAGAAATGACGTAATAATTCAATAAGAAGGCAAAAGAATCAGATATTAACATAGGTGATAATGTCTATGGCATCATACACACTAGAGACAGTACTCACCGAAGATTGAAGGCCCCTACAGAGTCATTAAGGTAGTGATTTACGTCACTATCGAGTGACGAAGAAAATCAGATTCATAATGATCATTTCAAAAGGGTGTCAAGAAATTTAGCTTGCAATCATAAAACATCGGATACGACCGAAAAGCCTAGTAAACACGGTGAAAAGAAGCCGGCAGCCGGAAGCATATTAGAATAAATTGCGGTCGCATGCCAAACAGACAAACATAAGTTCAACCAATAGAGCTCTCACTATAACAAGGCATTTACATTACTTACAAGATTTGTAAAATCCATCCTAGACAATTTACCTACCAACAAAGCTCCAGGTCCAGATGGAATTCCGCCAATTGTTTTGAAAAAGTGTTCCCCTGAACTTGCCTCTGTCCTAGCTAAATTATTCAGACTATGCATACGTACTTCTTTATTCCCAAATTCATGGAAAGAAGCCAATATCCACCCAGTTCCGAAGAAAGGAAGTTCGTCTGACCCCTCCAATTACAGACCAATAGCTATCACATCTTCTCTTGGTAAGGTATTTGAAACTTTAATTAATAAGCATATTGTTAAACATCTTGAATCCAACAACTTAATTAATGATAGACAATACGGTTTTCGCCACGAAAGATCCACCATTGACATACTCAATCTCTTAACTCATACCATCCATCAATCAATAGATCTTTTTGGAGAAACTCATGCAGTAGCTCTTGATATCTCTAAAGCTTTCGACAGAGTATGGCACCGTTCCCTGCTGTCCAAACTCCCTTGCTATGGACTAACGTCTTTTGTTCCTTTGATTTCTTCTTATCTTAGTGACAGGAAAATAAGAGTAAAAGTAGATGATGTATATTCGAATTTCCACTCAATTAACGCCGGCGTGCCGCAGGGAACAGTTCTGGCACCAACCCTATTTCTGGTTCATATTAATGATCTCTTATCTGTCACTCACAATCCCATTCACTCATATGCAGATGACTCAACACTACATAGTTCATTCACACTCAGACATCCATTTACAAAGTCTAATATCTCTACCTCTGAACTCAGTACAGCCATCTCCATAAATGAAGATCTATCTACAATCAGTGAATGGGGACAAAACAACCTTGTCTCTTTTAATGCTAGTAAAACTAAATATATACAGTTTACCAATAGACAGATATTGCCAGACTCGTATATTACCTTCAGTGCTACTAATATTCCCATCTCCAAAAGTATTGAAATTCTTGGTGTCTCACTTAACAGTGCCCTCAGCTGGACCTTTCATGTCAGATCACTTGCTAAAACCGCCTCAAAGAAACTTGGATTATTGTACAGAGTCCGTAACTTCTTCGCCGATGAGCAGTTAGCTATAATTTATAAGAGTCATGTGCGCTCTCAGCTTGAATATTGCTCACCCCTTGTGGAATGGTTGTGGAGAGGTTGCATTAAGGCAACTAGACAAAATTCAGAATAAAGCTGTTAGAATCATTAACAACCCTGCCATTACATATAAACTACCTCCCCTGCAAGTAAGAAGGAATGTTGCCTCCCTTGCATTATTTTACAGATATTTTTTTGGCAAATGCTCAGACGAAGTTGCGTCCATGGTGCCACCTCTCCATGCCTTCCCTCGTGCTACACGGGCATCTGGTAGCGCTCATGACTGGAATGTCACTCAACCATATTGCAGAACTTCTGCCTATCAGAATTCTTTCATTCCCCGAACTGCATCTCTCTGGAACTCGCTTCCCCAGAGTTGTTTTCCTCCAAATTTCAACCTACAACTCTTCAAGTCTAACTGTTACAGATATTTTATGAACAGAGGACACCAGTAATCTGGTGTATGGATTATTTTTTTTTCTCCATTTGTTTTTCCTTCCTCCGTTCTGTTATTAAAAAAAAAAAAAAAAATCGATTTAGATTGCTTTTATAGGTAATACGTTGAACAGGTCAAGATACCTGTAGTGTTCATCACTATCATCACCCTTAGCATGACTTGCTAACAGGAGTGGATTAGCCATCTAATAAAGTTATTATTTTGGTAGGTAAAGATGAGGCGAATTATTCCATGGATCCTCCTGTTCAAGATAGCAAGAGGATCTCCACAAGTACACCCTCAACATGGAGTCTGGCAAGGGTGCCTGATTGCACCAACCGCCTCTACGGCTATTGTGCAGGACATAGTGAGTGCCGAAATTAGTTTGGACGTCCTGAACGACCTACCGGTCATGTTGCAGAAAATGTCAGGACCACTTAGGACTGTAGAAGCAGCACTAAGACGCCCTTCCACGCATGATCACCTCACACAGGAAGTGGCTGAATTTAGCTGACTGGAAGTTAGAACAGGCTAAGAACATTATGCTCACCATGGTCCAGTACATCCCATCAGGTGGGAGTAACACAGAGAAAGAAACAACATCACAAATACACGTGACAAACGTGGTTTATTCAATCTATGCGGAGCAGTCCTAAGTAACATTTTTGGATTGGCTACAGACAGTGATCTTGAGGAAATATGTAACAAATTTACCAAGACTGCACAAATTCTCTCATATCAACATAAGGTAGCTGATACCCAGAACAATTTAATGATGACGATTGTAAAAAAAAAAAAAAAACTAAGAAAGACAGAAAAATAAACTAAAGTAATTGTGAAGAAAGTAAATGCACTGGAAGGAAATAATACACTTTTCCATCACCTCTCAGTGATCATGGAACATAATGACATAATAATACTTCTGTTAGACAATACTAGAGATCATTATCACTCTTTCATGAAAGGAATTGCTAATGCTGGTAACGAAAGGATCACTATTAATTTACTCCCCATTCACAATCTCCGTCAAATAAACAGTCAAGGCATAAATAAGCATGGTTTGAAGCCTTTGTTTGAGGAAAGGAATCTGATGTTAGATTATTCAGGTATCTACAGTATACTTGGAAACAACACTTACACCAACATCAATAATAGTTCACGTACCATTCATAGATGATTTTTTCAGTCTGTCAAATATACCCTTTCCCTTCTAAAAAAGATTACTCATTAGTCCCCATCAACATTAAAACAGACGTGATCATGGTCTCCACGGAACAGGACGCTGCCAATTTTGCTAGTGAAACAACAATGGAATATATATGTCGCACATCACTGCATGAATTTCACCTTTGTCCTGCGTACATCTTCACGTTTCAGCCAGCTGAGACAGTCCCTTGTGACATGGCTATCATAAAAAAATCACGACATCCTTCATCATTGCAATTTCACATTCTCTCCTGACAAACCCATCCATCATCAACGCATTGGACATTCACAGTTGTCCACTCCACTCAAAATGCAGCAGTTTAACACTTCCAGTCTACATATCAGCATCTGGTTTATACATATCACCAGATAACTGTGCAGTCCTGACACCTCCACATTCAACTTTATCCACTAAAAACCGCTATGCTATTCTCAACCACACACATAAGTACTTCCAAACATTACATAGGATGAACTTAAATATAAGTGCACATATTAAGTTAACTTCACCTAAGTCTGAAACCACGCAACTGATAAATCAAACATTACAACCTTGGGAAGAATAGAACAGGAGTATATTCAACCCATATTATGTTTACAGCCCAGCTCCAGTCGTCTTTGTAATTTTCTCCATACTTTTGGCCATGCACAAAATGGAAGCTAGGATTGCTAACCTAGAGTCTGTGTTTAAGAACTGTGCTGCAGAAGTGAGACAAACTGAATTAATCCTCTCTCTCTCTCTCTCTCTCTCTCTCTCTCTCTCTCTCTCTCTCTCTCTCTCTCTCATATATATATATATATATATATATATATATATATATATATATATATATATATATATGCAGAGACTTCACTTCACCGTGAAGATATGTATGCAAAATAACCACAGGAGAAATGAAAGGAGCTACAGTGAGTACTTTCGTATATTACATCTTCAGACAGAGTGAGACAGAAACGTAAAGGGTAGAGGTCTTTTATGCACACCCGCAGCAGGTAGTGGCACACAGAACAATGGATGACCTGAATTTTTACCTGCGGCTTAACTTATGGTCACCTGCAGCAGGAAGTGGAACACAACAAAGGATGACCTGAATCTAAAAATGCAAATGACAAAGGAGGAGGGAGTAGGAGGGGAGGAAAGGGGAGTGGGAGAGAGGGGGAAGGGGGAGGGTAACATTATCAACACTAGTGGCAACGAGCTATCCATCGCCTCATGACTTTATCGACACTGGTTTTCACCTGTCAACCTGATTACCTAAATATCTCCCTACTTTGTACTACCAACACTAGTGGCAGACGATTAATCCACGATACACCTACAATATCTCTCTCTATTTATATAAACCCTTCGGCTACGTCTATCGACAAAAGGGCAAAGTCAAATGTTCGGCCATCAGAGCAATTAGTGTGCGTGAGTATGGCACTGACAATCTAAGTGCTCATTCTTGTTATTTATTTACTAATTTTCATGTTCTTTTTAGTTTTGATCTGGCTCTTTGGCGGCAATGACCTTTGATGTTACACTGCTAGGATATCTTATTGATTTCAGTCAGTTAGCTTCCACGTCTAACTTTTATGTCCTTTAAAAGAAACTTCTTATTGCCCCAAATTTCACAACCAGTCTCCCTCTCAAGTTTTTCAGGTACAATGTTCCAACGTTCCACTACCCCTCATTCCACTTCCCTACTTTTACGCGCATACATTTACATTGCATTCCCTCCGCCTCAACATTCCCTTTGTTCCCCAGTCATTCCTTGTCTATTCTCATTTTCCCATCCGGCACCTCTCTCACTACATCAAGTTGCCTTTTTATACCCCCCCTACTTCCATAAATATGCTCCAGATTTCTTTCGCGTCATTGTCTTCATTTTACCCATACCTCGTTAACTACTTTGATAATTCTTTCCTAAGAAAGCTGTTTCTCTGTCTGTCTGTCTGTCTGTCTCTCTCTCTCTCTCTCTCTCTCTCTCTCTCTCTCTGTCTTTGTCTCTCTCTCTCTCTCTCTCTTTCAACTTGCAAGTCATCCTATTGGTGAAACCCTGTGGGTGGGTGGGGAGGTTGGTGGGTGGATGGGGTGGAATGGATTGGCGGGTGGATGGGGTGGAGTGGGTTGGTGGGTGGATGGACAGGGATTATGGTCAGAGTGGGTCGGTGGGTAGGCAGGGTTACTGTTGTTACTCAACCCCAGTTTGCCTGTCTTTAGCAAACCTGTTGACCACAGGTAAATAACTTCCCCAATGGGGTGGCCCGATATTTTCCCCACACCACTGATGCTGTTTGCATCTTAGTGTGGTCTGTACTGTGCATTGCTCCATTATCTGGGTGTAGTTGTATACTACAGGCATGGCACGTGTCATATGTGAATCTAAGTCTTGCTAGGTGAAAGTCTGCCCTCTTTAAGGACACCATTGGTGGGTGGATGATGGGAGGGGGTGGAGGGTTATAACGTACTGCTCTGATTAAGGTGCATAATCAGGCGCAAGAAATGAGTACGTAAGTGTTAGTTCATTGCTACTGCTGGAATGTCTGGAGGTGGGAAGTTGTTGAAGAAGGTATGGTAATCTTTGTGTCGTGACTGTTCTATTTGTCAAGTTGTGTCGTATGGCTCTGTTACATAATAAAGGGGCGTTGTGTGTTAGCGCAAGCTGGTGCATAGAATTGTGTCTCTCCTATCAAGATGCTCTCTAACAGGGAAGATTTTAGCTTCAAAGTTTAAGTGATCTGTGAGAATGGTACTAGTGCAGCCGGTGATGGTGTGTAGAGTGTTGTTCTGTATGGTCTGCAAGCTGTTGCAGTGAGTTAGCAAGGATGGGGGCCCATACCAAGGAGGCTTAGTACATCAATGATCTTATACATACTGCATGCCAAGTAGGAAGAATATTCCATCTTTGGGGATACACCATCCCTTGATCTATTGTATGTGGTCCTTGAAGGTAAGTTCAGTATCATGTCACCCCAAGGATGTTAGTGAAGGGGTTGTGTGGCACAGGTACAGTACTTTGTTAAGTGTGATGTGCGGGGTGTGTCTGTTCTTATGACTGCCTCTGGTAATGAGCGTGGTAGTGGATTTGGCATGAGTAATCAGCCTGCTATCTTCTGGCCGTGCCTGAAGTGTAATAAGGCAATCTTCTTGCAGTTTGCAGGCTGTATCTGTGATGTGGTGTGTAGGGGCAATGCTAATGTCATCTGCATATGAGGCAATGTTTATGGACGGTTAGTTGTAGGAATATCGTGCATGCATTCAGTAGGTGGAAGAACAGAGCCCAGTGGAGCTCCGTTTAGGAAGTTTTGTATTCGTGATGACTTTTTCTGGGTATAACATGTGTCTGTCTACCAAATACTTAGTTAATAAGACAGCATTTGTTTCTGTTCTTCATGTTTATGTTGCAGATTTGGGTGTTTAGTTTGCTTTGGGGAATCAGAGAGTTTGCTGATGTTTATTGCTGTAAGAAGTGTACATTGTGTGGGTCTCACAACATTCAATGCACGTTGTTTGAGGTTGGTTAGTAAGGTGTTTGTGGAGTGCAGTGCTCTAAAACTGCTTTGGGGGAGCAAAGTGGACAGAAGGTATGATTTTGATAGAATTAACTCATTAGCTCCCAGAGTTCCTGGGCGAAGGATTTTGCTGGAAGGGTACTAAGCGTACCGCCCTCAGCTTATCGGCTCATAGTCGCGAAGCTCATACGTCCCTAGACCGGGGTTCCCTTCATTATGAAATTTTGAAAATGCTCAGCTACGTCCTGTATTGAGGACACTGGGCGCAGATGGGCTGAGCATTCAATTTTCTTGAATGGCATGCGTGGTGGTTTTATGGGTCTGTACTGTACAAAGAAGTGTGTGCGTTGGGTCCTTGCTTGGTTTGAATATACTGATGTTTATTCTTTGTTTCTAACTGCTGGAAATGCTACAATGTGAATATGGGCAGTCGTTGATGTCTGTGAGACCCTGTATGGTGTGTAGTGTCCAAGGTGTTTCAGATGTAGGTCGCTGATCCCATCCACTCGTGTGCTTGTAGAGTGCTTTGCTTTCTGCAGACATTTAGTGGACATTTGTGCTGGGAGGGGGTTGGTGATAGCCAATACCCTCTTCAGGTATAAAATGATCCACAGGTATACATGGCGAGTGATGAGAAGGGTGGGTGGTGAACTGAATGAAAGGAAGGCAATGATTGATTATGTGTGTGTGGATGAAAGGATGCGAAGATGTGTAATGGATGCAAGAGCTTATAGAGGCTGGGGGAGTGGACTTTCTGACCACTACTTGGTGGTGGCCAAAATTAGGATACAAGTAATATGGAGGAATAGAAGAAGGGAAAGACGAGAGGAAGGAGTAGTTGCAAGGAGAGTGGAAAGATTACAAGAGGATGAGAAAAAGACAGAGTATAAGAGAGAAGTGGAGGAACGATTGGGCAAATATGAATTGGAGCAGATGGGGGACGTGGAAGGTGTGTGCAGGATATTTACAGAAGGAATATGTGCAGCATGTGATGTGCTGTGTGGGAGGAAGAGAAGACGGAGGGGGGTGCAAGGAACAGCGTGGTGGACTGAAAAGGTGAGACAGGCTGTGGCACAAAAGAAGAAAGCATACAATGAATGGATGAGAAATAGGGGCGTGGAAGAAGTTGAGAGGCGGAAGAGAGAGTTATATGTAGAAAGAAAGAGAGAGGTGAAAAGATTAGTAAGTAGAGAGTAAGAAGAGAGTGGATGAGGAATTTGGAAGGAAATTGAGTGTAAAGTGGAGGGACTGTAAGAAGATGTTCTGGAAAGAGGTGAAGAGAGTAAGACAGGGTGGAAGTGAAGTTAGCAGGGGAGTGAAAGATAAAAATGGTAGATTACTAGTGAAGAAGGGAAAAAAAGTGAGCAGATGGAGAGAACACTTTAAGGAATTGTTGAACATATAGAGGATGGAAGTAATGCGAGTATAAGTGGCTGGGGAATGGCTGGGAGAAGGAGGGAGGTGAGAAGACAGGAAGAAATCAGTAGGATAGAAGTTGTGGAAGCAATGAACAAAGTTAAATCGGGGAAAGCCCCAGGAATTGATGGAGTGTGTGGTGAAATGCTGAAGCATGGGGGAGAGATAGTAATAGAATGGATGTGGAAGATGTGCAAATTGGCCTGGGAGGAAGGTAGAGTCCCGGAGGATTGGAAGTCAGGTATAATTATTCCCTTGTACAAAGGAAAAGGGGAAAAAGAAGTGTGTGGTAAGCATAGGGGCATTTGTCTTCTTAGTATAATAGGAAAAGTGTATAGTAGGATACTTATTGACAGAGTTAGAGAAAGAACAGAGGAATTAGTTGGAGAAGAACAGGGAGGCTTTAGGAAGGGAAGAGGTTGTGTAGATCAGATATTCATTCTTAGATCTTTAGTGGAAAAGTTTCTAGAGAAGGGAAAGAAGTTGTATGCGGCTTTCATGGATTTGGAGAAAGCATATGACAGGGTGGATAGACAAGGATTGTGGAAAGTATTAAGAATATATGGAGTAGATGGAAAGTTGTTGAATGCTGTGAAGAGTATGTATGATGGTGTTAAGGCTGCAGTGCGTGTGGATGGTGAACTAAGTGAATTTTTCTCTTTGGAGGTTGGGTTGAAACAGGGATGTGTCATGTCACCATGGTTGTTCAATCTGTTCATGGATGGAGTAATAAAAGAGGTACAAGGTAGGGTAGTGGATGTTGGAGTGGCCCTGGTGAGAGAGGATAGTGTTTGGAAACTCCCTGTACTGTTGTTTGTAGATGATACTGTGTTGTTGAGTGGAGACGAAGAGGAGCTGCAAGGCTTGGTGGATGAGTTTGGGAGAGTGTGCAAGAAACGAAATCTATGAATGTAGGGAAGAGTAAAGTGATGGTCTTTGAGAGAGGTGAAGTCAGTGAATGTGCAACGAGGTTGGATGGTGAGGAATTGGAAAATGTGAGTACGTTTAAGTACTTGGGTAGTGTGATGAATAAGGATGGAGGTTTGGAGGGTGAAGTGCTTGAAAGGTTACAGCAGGGAAGAAAGGTTGCTGGTTCTTTGAAAGCAGTGATAAGAAACAGGGAAGTGAGCATGGAAGTGAAAAAGTTACATGACAGTATTGTGATACCAACTCTAACGTATGGAAGTGAAGCTTGGACATTGTTGGAAGGACATAAGTCAAGAGTGAGAGCAATGGAAATGAGTTACTTAAGAGGAGCCTGTGGAGTCACACGGAGAGACAGGCTGACAAATGAGGATAAAAACGAGCGTTGTGGTGTGGATGTGGATGTGATAGGAAGTTTTATGAGGAACACACTGAGGTGGTTTGGCCATGTGGAGAGGATGGAGGGTGAAAGACTGACGAAGAGAGTGTATGTGAGTGAGGTGGAGGGGGGAAGAGGGAGGGGGAGGCCGAGGATGAAATGGAGGGATGGGGTGGAGAGGTATATGAGAGAGGGGGGTGTGAGTTGGGAGCAGGGCAGTGAAATGGCGGGGGACAGGACGACGTGGAGGCGATTTGTTTGTGGCCACCCCAAACGGGATTGAGGCGTCTGGCAATGGATAGATAGATAGATGTTTATTCTGTGTTTCTAACTGCTGGGAATGCTACAATGTGGACATGGGCAGTCGTTGATGTCTGTGAGGACCTGTATGCTGTGTAATGTCCAAGGTGTTTCAGAAGTAGGTCGCTGATCCCTTCCACCCGTGTGCTTGTAGAGTGCTTTGCTTTCTGCAGACTGTTATGTGTATGTTCTGGAGTGAAGGGATTTGAACTGCAGTCAAGTGGAATAGCCTGCCTATGCAGAGACGCGTTATTTCAGATTCAGTGCGTGTTGGTGTAAAGTGAAATATTTGCGTAGTGGTTCACGAGTGTGTCTGCAAAGAAGGGATGTGTAGGGTGATGGGAGTGATGGTGGCATTCATCATGGTGGTGCTTGTTCATGATTTAGTGATACAGTTGAATGCTTTCCGGAGCCGAGAGGGGTTTTTGGAGTGAACAAGTGCTGTAACAAAGGCTCTTGTTTATTTATTTTTTCTTTAATTCTCTTGTCAGTTTTACTGTTTAATTGCTGGAGCCTTGTGATGGTGCATTGTGTGTGTGTGTGTGTGTGTGTGTGTGTGTGTGTGTGTGTGTGTGTGTGTGTGTGTGTGTGTGTGTGTGTGTGTGTGTGTGTATGTGTGTGTGTGTGTGTGAGTTTGTGTGTGTGTGTGTGTGTGTGTAGTAGGGCTGGGGGGAGAAAGCTATGTTTGAAGGAGTCTTGTTTTAAAAGGCCTCGTACTGTTTCTGTCCTTTTATCTGTACCTTCATCTCTAGCTTCTTTTCTGGTTGCTCTACAGTATAACTGCTATTGGAGACGGCCACCGATCTTCTTCTAGAGCTATCAATGGTGATGTTCCTCAGGGTTGTGTCCTGTCACTGACTCTCTTCCTTCTATTCACCAATGACCTTCTAAGCTATACTCGTACATCTAACCCTACCCACTCATACATCAATGACTCCACTCTTCGCTATTTCATTCGCTTCTCGCAGCGTCCATCATAGCAGTTTCTCAAGCAAACAGTGATGAGGCTATGGCACACCTAAGTTTTGACTTGGCTCATATTCTCATTGGGGTATAAGTAACCTTTTTTCTTTTCATTTCATCAAAAACTCACTTCTTTAGTCTTCAAACCCACCAGAATATTTCAGAAGGGTATCGTTTAATATTTAACAATATCTAACTCGATCTTGCATCATTTCTGAATATACTTGTGTGTTTCATTCTCTCGAAGTTTATCATGGAAAAATCATATAACCTCTTTTTCAAAATCTGTTTCCAAGAAATTTGGTGTACTAAGCTGACTCTGTGCTTTCTTTACTCACACGCAGCTGTTGATTTTATACAGGGGTTATATTCGTCCTTGTGAGGAGCACAATTCTCATGTGTGGGGAGCTCCCCACATACAGCTCTTCTCAGCAAGGTGGAAGCAAAGGCTCTTCGTCTCTCCTCCTCTCACTTGCTTTCTTAAACCTTTGTCTCTTCGCCTCACTGCTGCATCCTTATCTCTCTCTTTTTTTTTCTTTTTTTTTCACTACTTCAGTGGTCACTGCTCTTCTTAACAGTCTGCTTGCATCCCTCCTCCATTTCCATGGGCACATAGCATCCGTCTGGCAGTAACCTCAAACTCCTTTTCTGTTCAGCTCTGTAATGCAAGAGTTAACTGATACTTCCAGTCCTACATGTATGCAACAGGTCAACTCTGGAACTGTCTTCCTCTGTGAGTAATTTCTTCTGTCTATGACCTCCAATCTTTAAATAATGTGTCCAGGCATCTGGAAATGAACATGTCATGAATTTGGGTTTCCTTTTTTTTTTTTTTCCCCTTGTTGGGGACAAACTCAGGAGCTTCTGGCCTTTGCTTCCTCTTTCCTTGCGTGCAAAAAAAAATCTCATTTGTAAAGTTCGAACTGAAATGTTGTCTGTTGCTTCATGGAATGTGGTGTTTGTGTTAAATATAAAGTTAATTTTCTTAAACTGCCTCTCAGTATTCGTGATGGGTGTGTTATATAGTATCTTGTAGTGTTGTCCTGTTTCTTCGGTTAATTTGTCCAATTTGCTTACTTGCAGTTTGCGTAAGTGATGTGTGATTACTCTGGTTTGTGGTTTATTCTTATGGTGATAATGAGAGGCAGGTGATCTGAATTAAGTCTGGATTCCATCCTCCAGGTGGTGATGAATGAAAGAGTGGGAAACAGAAAGTGATGTCTAGGGAGGTGAGGAAGAATTGTGCTTAATATGTATTGTGAGGTGTCACTGAGAATGTAGAGACAGACTTAAGTGTCTTCTCAACCATCTGTAACACGCACCAATAGAAGCAGGTTTTTGCACTCCATTTCACAAGTTGTATATTTTCTTTCAGAAGGAACTGGGAAGAAAGTTGTTTCTTTGACTGTACTTGCTGTTGAGCTGTGATGAGATGTCAGTGACTCTGCAGCTTTTTGCTTATGTTCGTACCAGAGTGTTTTTATGGTTAATGACTCCAGCAATTATTGGATTTAGGGCCTGCGTTAGGGGAAGGAGCTGAGGGTTATATTGCATTGGGTTGGCGTGGAATAAAATGTTAAAAATATTTATTTCTTGTTGTGACCAGAGCTAATCGTTTTTTTAACGTGGTGTCATTCAGAAGTGACAGTTTTGTCTGTGTCGTGCCTTTGCAGAGGATAGATGTCGAATGTAAATGATGAATCCTCCACCATGGCTATTATTTCTGTTCGTGTGGATGTGTGAGTTGTTCCTGATGTGTGTGTGTGTGTGTGTGTGTGTGTGTGTGTGTGTGTGTGTGTGTGTGTGTGAGTTGTTCCTGATGTGTGTGTGTGTGTGTGTGTGTGTGTGTGTGTGTGTGTGTGTGTGTGTGCTTCTTGTTAGAGTGAAATGTGTATGTTATTCTTGTTAAGAAAGTCTTCAACTTGTGGCGTTTTGGTGCAGTGGCCATCGGCAAAATATTCCCCTAAATTTACCTATTCATATTTATATGTAGAGGTGTATGGTATGTAGGAGAACTACTGGGCCTTGGGGGAAGACTGTGAAGCCTATGGCCAGAGTCAGACACATAAAAAAAAAATAGTTGTAATCTGTTTTTGCTGCATGTTTGAAGCAATGTGTCTAGTATGGGCCTGTGTTGTAGGTGCTGTGTTTGTGCGCAGGGACTGAGTTGTGATGGTAGTGGCTCTCTGATTATTGGGGTAGTTGGCTAGTGTGGGGATGTGACAGGAGGAGGTTTGTGGATGTGCTGCACCTGTCTAATACCCATGTGTTTTGATGTTGTCTAGTGTTTGTAAGGGTAGTCTATGTGTCTTTCACTGGAAGAGCTGCTTTGAATAGATCCGTGTGTTCATTTTTGTGTCTAAATTTTATGAAAAATTTAATTGCATACAATATAGTTATTTAAGTGGTTCCCCTAATGGTAAGATAAGAACCAGTTAGAAATAATCAAGTCAACATGGTGGAAACATAATCGCCAATTACCATAGAGTTTTTTACTTCCACCAGAATACTATTATTAGGTACAACGGGTCGGATGGGTGCACTTATTGGTGGGGTGGGCAGGGTGGGTGGAGAGAATTAAGTGGATTGGTGGATGTGATGTGGCAGGATGGGTGTGATGGGGCAGGGTGGTTGGAGTGGGTGAGTAGAGTTGGGCGAGTCTTGTGGGACAGTGTGGGTGTGTGACTGGGTGGACAGGATGGGTGGATGAATGGGTGGGTAGGGTGGATGAGAATGTGGTTGGGTGGGTGGGTAGGATTGGTGGGTGGATGGATGAGCAAGGTGGGTGGGTGGGCGGGTGTACAGGGTGGGTGGGAAGGGTTGGTAAGTGGGTGGGCCGTGGGAAAATAGGTCCATTGTAGGAACTGGTCCATAAAGACTATATCCTTGGGAAATGGGCCTCAGGAGGAGCATAGGTTCAGTGAGTAAAATAGAACCCCGGGGTTCGTCTCCCACAGGGGAAGTGGCCTTTCAGGATGCAAGGCAATGTCGGTATGCAAGACCATAGGGTTTTACCTGGGCAACACTGCATACCTCTGCTAGTCTCAATATGTTTGCATTATTACGAGACAAAAATATGTCCTTAAACGTACTTATTCATATTTAAATGATCTATGACCACCTCACCTAGTGATTTACCGGGTGATCTGGAACAAGTATAGTCGATTCAAGCGGTACAGAAGTGCAAAGCTGACTTACAACCACTTACCATAGGATAAGATCACTGGCACAGATGTTTCAACTTCATCTCAGTAGTATTCCTCCTAGCTAAACATCTTACTAATTAATTAATCCAGAGCCAATGATTCCTGAATTACTGAACAATATATAATACGAAAATCTCATCCACATAACAGCCATAACAGGAAATACATTAAATCACGTCGTCAAATCGGAAGGAAAAAGAAAGGAAAGATAAAAAAAAATCTACATACCCACTGAATCGGAGCAGGGGCAGATGAACAGTAAGAAACGCGCCAGCAGCATCAGACGCCCGATTGGTATCACCAACGCCATGTATCCTGAGGGAAGGAATATTAACAGTTGAACTATCACTGCCATATAGAGACTCTCATGGTCCGCAAACGTGAATCCATACTTCACTTCACTGTGTAACAAACTTAAACCAATTTCTTGTTATTGTTGATTTTTACACTATTTCTGATCAAGGTCAATGTGTAGATTCCGAATATGATATTTGTTTTTGTGTAAATCTAGAGTTACAAGAATTATGCAAGAACGTATGTATCGTACAAAGATAGGAACTGCAACTTGTTACCATTTCGAGAATGCTGAGAATGTCAAAGAATTTATATATTTCTGGGTGTATATTATGAACATAACTAGAAAATGAGCAAACAGTAACATCACAAGGAATGCAGGGCACATAGTATCTAGAAATGTACTTTTGATCTTGACTTTATTCTGCAGCTGTGATGACAATCACGCATCAATCCCCATACGAAATCGGCCATCATCGCCTCGTTCCACCTGCCTTGATATCTGGTTTCCATCAGCAGAATGTCCTGGTGGAACCGTTCACCATGCTCCTCATTGACTGCACCCAAATTGCTTTTGAAAAAATCAAGGTGGAAATGTAGATAGCGCAATATGATTGACATTCTGCAAGCCGGCGAAATGCGCCGATCAGACCATCGACGAGCTGTGCAGAATCTGGTCTCCTCTGGTTGCCAAGAAAACCTTCCACAACCCCTCTGAAAGCATTCCAAGTGAACTCTTCATCATCGGTCATTTTACCCTGGAGTTCACGACTTGCAAGCGTTCTTCGAACTTGTGGCCTGGTGAATATGCCAGCCGTCACTTTTGCCACGCTCAAGTTGGGAAATACAGAAACACGTCCCCATCCTTGTCGGTGGCTTTCACGAATTGTTTCACAAGACCTTATGTGTAGCGGTGGTAGCAATACGTTCTCCTGGAGATCAGTGGAGCTTTCAGAACGTTGTACGAGCCTGGTATAAGACTCTTTCTGAGAGACCAGTCTTTCCTCACGAAATGTTCTGCATCGCTCTGGCTGTCCCACAAGCATAAAAAACATGAGTACTTCGTATAACTGCCTTGCATTCCGAGTAGGAACGAAGTCACTTTGAAATCCCCACATACCTCCCAGTTGTGATCTGAATACTTGATCTTTGAAAGACAAATCTTCACATTCTCATAGCCTTCTTTCATTTCCACAGAATGTACAACTGGAATTGATTGGAGTTCGTTGCCGTTATTCAAAAGTACAGCTTTTAGGCTCTTCACGGAACTGTCTATGAAGAATCGTCATTCTGAGGCCTTGTAATCCAGTCTCATGGCATGGAAGAAACCCTTAACATCAAAACAATAACACGAAGTTTCTTTACAAAATGTTAAGAAGGATGCAAACTTGCCGTGGCGATTCCTTTAGCTCAACTTGCAACTGGGATCCAACAAGTTCCATTCACTTAGACGTGACGCCCGCAGTTCAGCATTGGACTTGATGAGTCCTGAATCTCTGATCAAGTCATCCAATTCTTGCTGATTGGGAAAGTGTGCAGTGTCTCCGGAACACTCTCCAACATACGATTCATCATCACTTTCCCCTTCATCATCGACGATGTCCTCATGGTCAGAGACAACTTCCGTGTCCACAGGAGGGACAGGAATCACCAGCTCATCGTTGTGAGGCACCGGAGATATCGCAGAAGGCAAATTTGGATAGACAACGTTCTTTCTCCCCTTAATGCTCTTCACACCACTTATATCAACCATGCAAAAAAAAACAATTCGCCGTGGTGATTCGAAGGCTCTCGCCACACTCTTGGAACTGCGAAAGGCATCTTCTTTCTCTCTCCTCGTAGCCAAGCTTCAAGCACTGAGCAACAGCTACCACAAGTGTAGTGCGGAGCCCAATCCTTATCTTGATCGCCCATTGCCACGCCAAAATATGCTTTATATGCACGAGCAAATTTGGTATCAAGTTGGATTTTGTGTTTGATCATCTTCTGTCCAATATATTCTCCACACACATAACAAAATGTATCGGCTGACAGCTTGCAAGAACTTCTGCTGTTCTTTCTCATCAATAGAAACACCTTTTGGAACAGCTCGAAAACACGTCAATCAGCCAAATAGCAACGTGAGACTAGCTCATCGAATGAACTGACTCGATCCGCATTGCATGGCGCAATAATGGTCATATCAGCAACATCTGCATGGACTCAGATGGTGTGTGTGTATGTGTGTGTGTGTGTGTGTGTGTGTGTGTGTGTGTGTGTGTGTGCGTGTGAATTGGTAAGCAATACGTCAGCCATTACATGGGTCATGGTAACAAGAAATAAATAATTGACAATTTTTGATGAACACCTAGAGATAGACAAATAAAACATACACCACAAGAATCAGCGCGCAAAACTGAGTCTAACAAGACCACAAAAACTGAATAAACAAATTCTTTGTTACACAGTGATTTCTGGATGGAACACCTACTATTCATGCTACTTCTCCAGAGATCCACGAGTGCTGGTAACAATCACGGCATCAGAGAGAACAAGCAACGAGTGAGAGAAGACATTAAACACCAAACCCCACGTTAGACTGTATGTAAGCAGAGTATGCAGAACCATCATATACCAAAAGAACCTTACCTGCCTCGTCATGAAGTCTGTTCTGGCCACAAGCTTCCAATGACCGACACAGAGTAAAATTTCATACACACTAGCACACATGAATGGCTCATCGGCCACAGCACAAGTGACACCATTACTCAGCCCTAACTGAATGTCCATAATCTATCTATCTATATACATAGGCTGCTTCCCCCAAGGAAAGGGAGGTAGCCGAGACAGGACGACACACTCCCCATTTACTCATCCATTCAAACACATTCATTCGCATCTTAGCCCCAAAGGGGAGAACGGACAGATCCTCACTGCACCACACCGCACAAGGGTCAACTGTGCAATGCAATCAGTGACATCCGCAGCAGGGCCCTACAGCAGAGCTGGTTTACCCCTGCCACATCATAACAGACTCATCCCCTTACCCGCACCTGACCTGAAATAGCTGATCAGACCAAATGCGGGAGAATATCCCCTCAGGGCTGCGTCATCACTTATTCATTCACAATTTCTCTCCACTTATTTCTGTCACGCACAGCCACTCTTCCTTGCTCAACAGACATCCCTCTTGCATCCAGCGCTTTCTTCACACTGTCCATCCATCCTATTCGTGGTCTTCCTCTCAGCCTTACACCTCTCACATCCGATCTAGTTATCTTTTTCACCAATCACTCATAATCCATTCTCTCCATATGCCCAAACCATCGCAACACCCTCTGCTCAACTCTACAGCCATCTCCTGAACAACTCCAGTTCTCCTTCGCACTTCATCATTCCGCACCCGATCCATACACGTCACTCCACACATACTCCTCAGACACCTCATCTCCATTACATTCAAACTTTTCCTCTCTGCTACACCCATATTCCATGTTTCAGCCCCATATAATGCAGTCGATACCACAACACCCTCATACAGCCTTCTCTTTACATCCATTCTAAGCGAACGACATTTAAACACTTTTTTCATTCCTCCCAGCACCTTTCCTACTTCATTTATTCTAAACTTCACTTCTGCATCTATTCTTCCATCCACAGCAACATGTGACCCTAGATATTTAAAACACTCTACCTCCTCAAGCAACTCGCCATTCAAAACTATATTCATCCCCCTACCATCTACCAACCTCGTACACTTCATCACTTTACTCTTATTCTCATTTACTTTCAATTTTCTCCTTTCACACACCCTTCCAAACTCCTCTACCAACTGTCTCAATCTCTCCTCTGAATCAGCCACCAGTGCAGTATCATCTGCAAACAGCAGCTGCTTCAGATTCCACTCTCCACCATCAACATTCACCAGACTCAGACCGCCACCTAAAACTCTTGCATTCACCTCCCTTACAACACCATCCATGTAAATATTAAACAACCAAGGCGACATCACACATTCCTGTCGCAGCCCCACTCTCACAGGAAACCAATCACTCACAGCATTTCCCACTCTTACACATGCTGTGCTATTTACATAAAAACTTTTCACCCCTTTTAGTAACCTACCATCAAGTCCATACAATCTTAAAACAGTCCACAAAGTCTCCCTATCAATTCTATCATACGCTTTTTCTAAATCCATAAATGCCCAAAACACATCCTTGCCACGCTGCTCATCACCAATCACTCCCTCTGTACCCTCTCTAACTCTCATAATTAACACTCTACCATACACCTTACCTACAACACTGAACAGACTTATACCCCTAAAGCTAGTACATTCATACTTATCACCCTTGCCTTTATACAACGGGACCACACAAGCACTTGCCCAGTCAACTGGCACCATACCTTTCACAAAGCACACATTCAACAATCTTACTAACCAGTCAACAAGTCACTCCACCACCTTTCAGGCTTTCCACAGCACACCCATCCATACCTGCAGCTTTCCCTGTTTTTATCTCCTTTACTGCCTTCTCCACTTCCTCCTTCGTGATCAAAGAATCATTCAACTCTCCCAACACATTTATTCCTTGCACCCTTCCATCCGCCACAATCTCAGCCACCCTTTCCTCCTCTACATTTAACAATCTTTCAAAATACTCCCCCCATCTCTTCCTTACTGCATCCATCTCAATTAACATCCTTCCATCCTCTGCTTTTACTCGTTCTTCCTTCCCAGACTCTCCCTTTCGCACCCTTTTCACCTCCTACCAAAACATTTTCTTATTGTTGAAAATTCTCCGTCAGCCGCCTACCCCACCTCTCATCTGCTGCCACTTTAGCATCATGCACAGCCCTTCTTGCCCTATTCCTCTTTTCCTTATACCTCTCATATGACATCTCATCCTTCCTCTGCAGCCACACTTCATATGCACGTCTCTTCTCAGCCACAGCCATACTTACTTCCTCGCACCACCATTCACTTCCTTTTCTTACACCACCACCCACACGTCTCACACCACACACCTCTTCTGCATGCCCCACCACAGCACTCTTAAATAACTGCCATTCCTCCTCCACACTGCCATTTTCCCGATCTTTCACTGCGTTCCACTCATCTTTCAATTTCTCCTGATACTCTATCTTTTTCTCTCTTTTATCCAACTCACTCACTTTCAAAACCTCCCTGCCACACCTAACCCTCCTAGCTCTCACCCATCTCTTACCTACTCTTAACTTTTCCTTCACCAGGTAGTGGTCAGACATACCTCCACCCTTCCCTCTCAGAACTCTCACATCCAACAATCTTCCTATTACATTCCTAGACACAACCACATAGTCCATCAAAGCTCTATCAATAACCCTTCCACCCTCCTGTCTCACCCATGTATACTTATAAATATTTTTCTTCTCAAACAGCGTATTTCCAATCACCATCTCTCGCTCAACACACATCGCTATCATTCGCTCCCCATTTTCATTTCTTCCAAGCACACCATGCATACCAACTACACCTTCAACTGCTACATTTCCCAATCTAGCATTCAGATCTCCCATCATTACCACATTCATATTCGCTCCAAAACTCTGCAGACACTCATCAACATCATTCCAGAAAGACTCCCTCTCTTCTTCATCCCATTCACTACCACGCCCATATGCACTCACAAACACCCACAACTCACGTTCAAATTTCGCTTTCACCCACATCAGTCTCGATGACACCTCCTTCCATTCAATCACACACTGCTGTACTTCCGGACTCACTAACAAGGCCACACCTTCTCTTGCCCTTCCTCTGTCAACACCTGACAATCTTCCATTCACACTTCCAAACATAGACTCACCCTTCCCTTTCATCTTCGTTTCACTCAAAGCTAACACATCCAACTTTCTACTCACAAACATTCTCCCAATCTCCTCCCTTTTAGTCTCAATCGTACTACATCCACGCACATTCATAGACCCAATCTTCAGGGTACGGGGATAACTCCATCCCCCATCCCTTTCTCTGGCCTGTCTCTTTTAGGAACTAAAAAACAGAGGAGGGGGTCCCTAGTCCCCTCACCCCTCCCCTTTTAGTCGCCTTTTACGACACGCAGGGAATACGGTGGCAGTATTCTTCCTAATACAACCTGGCCGCAGAGTAGTAGTACCACCCCATAGTGCGGCCAGATTGTCCCCCCCCAGCCACAGGGGGGGGGGACAATTTTAATGCACCCCACTCTGGGTATAGGCTTAACAGCCTCTTCCTTGAGGCCCAGCAGTCCTCCTATGTATCACACACCTTCCACATGTCATCATCTCAGTGCTAACATCCACCTTCCATACTGAATACATGCTAGGGCTCTCTCATTCCAGACAGGTGTATTGGTATTAGCGGGAGTACTCGTTATATCTGTTTTAACGGAATTCAAATCCTTAAGTTGTTCCCTGTCCCAGCCGGGGATCGAACTCACGTACATATGGACAGAAAACTATCTCACTAACCACTCAACCACCACCTCTTAAAGAAAAAGGCTAGAAAAGACAGAGACAAAAAGGTCCATGTAGAGGCTACAGACAAGGTATTCGGTAATAGTACGATCTCTCATGATAGAATTTAGAGGTTTCCATGAATGTGGGTCCTCACCTTTTTGTGTACAATAAAGTATTAATTTTCACCAAGTTACTAAGCATGCACAAACACAAAGTGAAGACATGGCTTCGGTGTTATCGAGTCAGAATGGATTATGATTGTAAACCTGCTCCTGTCTGATGTCATCTATACTCTTAAATCTGTTGTACTTCAATGTGCTTGTTCGTGTGTGTGTGTTTGGGAAGAATGGGTGGGTGGGTGGAGGAAGTTTCAAGGTTTCTGAGTCATCGTTCTAATTCTGAGACTGATTACAATGACTGAGGCTGCGGGCATTTGTGCGTATGAGCAAAGTAAAAATAAGTCCATGAGAAATAGGTTTGTGGAGTGCATAAGTCCATGGGAGAAATAGGTCCATGTAGGAAAATAGGTCAATGGAGAATATGCCCCTGGGGAAATATGATCAAAATATGAATATATGTTCAATGGAAAACAAAAAGTTCATGGGAGAGTTAGGTCCTTGGGAGAAAATAGGTCCATATGGAGATTTGGTGTTTCTTCATGGGAAGAACAGATTCACTGTGAAAATAAGACCAAAGTGGAAAATAGTCCCAATGAGGAAAAAAGGTCTGTGGAGGAAAAGTAGACCAATGTTAAAAATAGGTTGCCCATTGAGGAAAATAGGTTTATGGAATGATAGACTCATGACAAGAATAAGTCCATACGGGAAAACGGGTCCACCAAGAAAAATAGATCACTGGGGAAAATAGGTTTATAGAAATATGTATCCATATAAAAAAGGTCTATATGGAATATTATGTCCATGAGTGAAAACAGGTCCATAGGTAAAATAGATCCAACGAGTAAAATAGGTCCATGGCGAAAATAGATCCACGGGGAATTAGGTCTATGGGAGGAAATAGTCCATGAGGAAAGCTGAGGTAAAAATAGATCCATGAGGGATAATAGGCTCCAATGAAAAGTATGTTCGTGAGCAAAAAATAGGTTCGTAATGATTATACGTATATACATAAGGGACATTAGGTCTATGGAAGAAAATTTTACCGTGGGATAAAATAGGTGAGTGGGGGGTTGACACCTAATGGATGTAGCTGGAAATCTAAACCTTTCTCATTAACGTAATTTCCTTTAAAATAATACTGCATTAATCCCTCCATAAATGTACAGGGTATCTTGCCAGATTCTTAAAAGAAACTGCAGGAGGCAGTTCTTTGGGCAATTTTGAATAAAACAATACCATATCAACATGGGTCCAATTCTTAATTATAACACTTCAGTCACTGATGGCCTTGTGAGTTAATTATTCAGGAGACCACTGATCCATGTTCATATAGCATTATTTATTCAAAATTAATTCCTAAATAGCTTCTTGAAGTTCCTCAGAAATTTCACCCTGCATATAAGGGAAACGCCCCCCAAAAGACATTATTCAGAGACGACCGACAATCGACATAATGAGCATTGTGTGTGTGTGTGTGTGTGTGTGTGTGTGTGTGTGTGTGTGTGTGTGTGTGTGTCCCGGGTCCGTCGATTTTATGCTAGGCTTTTAAAAGAAACATATGGATGCATTATGCCAGCCACTCACAGCACTATCCATTAATTTTTAAAGATTGGGAGAGAGTACTTCAAGATTCTTAGAAGACAGCGAAACTAGTACGGGTTTTCAACAAGAGGATAAATTAGTTGCGCTGAATTATCTCCCAGTAAGCTGAACATTATCAGTGCTAAAAATGCTATCGGTAGCGGCAGTTATGAGAAAGTGTTTGATAACATTCAAGCAGCCAAACGAAAAGCAGCACCTGTTAAAGGAAGTTCAAAATGTCTTATGAAATTTTTAAACCTTTTTTCTGGCGTGTGTTGGCTGATTGATATTCAAAAAGCAAAGCACATTTTTTATATACACTTAAAGAAAGTAACTCATAGGGCTCCTCACGAGAGGTTAATTAGGAAGGAGGGAGTGCACGGTGCTGACAGTCACAAATCTGTGTGTGTGTGTGTGTGTGTGTGTGTGTGTGTATATATATATATATATATATCTATATATATCTATATATATATATATATATCTATATCTATACATCTATATATATATATATCTATATCTATATATCTATATATATATATATATCTATATCTATATCTATATCTATATATATTTCTATCTATCTATCTATATATATATATATATATTTTAAATATCTATATATATATATCTACATCATCAATTATTGTTAGTCCATTGCTGAACAAAGACCTCCTCGAACCTTCTCCACGAATTCCACAACTGTGCCAGTCTCTGCCACGTTTTGCCTGCAAACCTCTCTATCTCATCTCTCCGCCTCCTGTCTGGCCTTTTACTATCACTCTTGCAATTCTTGGAATCCAGTTACTCAGACTTGCTCCATCTGTTATCCCTTATTCTTGCTACATGACCTGCCCACTTCCATTTCCGTTCTTTAATAACTTCTATAATGTCTTTGTCTTTAGTCTGGACTCTCACCCAAGTTGATCTTTTACTGTGTAACAGACATTCCCAATAGTAACATTTCCATTGATCTCTGAGAACGGATTGGTTGTTTTTCCATCGATTTTATCAGTTTCCAGGTCTCACAACCGTACGTCATAGCTGGGATTATACATTCATTATATATATACTTTTTTGTTTCATACATACAGCAATCTACTTTTTATGCTTCTATGTTTACTGAAAGCCTTCCATACAATTGTGATGCGTCTTTTTACTTCGCCATATTGGTCTTTCGTTAGTTTTAGTATTTGTCCCAAGTATTTATACTCCCCAACTCCTACAACAATTTTTTCGTCAATAGTGATGACGGTCTTTGGTGAATTTTGATTAAACAATAGTTTTACTCCTGTTTATCTTTAGCCCTACTTTGAGATTTTGTCTATTTAAATCAGGGGTTCTCAACCTGGGGTACGCGTACCCCCAGGGGTACGTGAGAGGAATTTTGGGGGTACGTGACAGGTTTCTCAAAATACTTCGGTTTTGAATAACTGCAAACCTGTTTGTAGAAAGTGGCCTACATGTGCTAGGCTAGATGTGTCCTCCAGTAGAACCAGGACACTAAGTGACGACATTATCAAGGAAACTCTTGGAGTTGTCACCTGAGAGAAAGCTCTCTTGGACTACAGTTGCCACACAACCTTGCAAACCCATAATACAGTAGTCACCCTTGCTCATTTTCTATCGATCACGTCTCTCCTCACGCGTACCGAACAGGTTCCAAAGTGAGACGCACTGTTCGCCTCTCACTGTCACCCACTCACCACTCTTCCCTCACTACCTTCACCCTCAGGTACGTTGAGATTTGCTTCATGGTTTTGTCGACAAGCTACGAGCTTTTCAAATGAAACAAACTTTGGCAAGAAAAAGTCACAGTGGGTCGGTATGACGTTTTTGAGAATATGAGCGACAGCTTGTCAGCTCTGTGTAAAGATGATTTGGATGAGGTCAGTGGTCTCATCCAGAAGCACTTGGTTTCTGTCAGTCAAGAGTTGGATAACTATTTTCCTGATATCACAGACTTAGATTGCCAACTCATTCGAAATCCATTGAAGATGGAGCCTAAATCACTTCCAGATGAATTACAAGAAGAATTCGTTGACTTTGTCAATGACTCAACTGCAAAAGATTCTTTTGATAGTTTGTCATTGACAAGATTCTGGTCAACAATGGCAAGTTCTTATCCTGCTTTAGCAAAGAAATGTGTACGGAACCTCCTGATGTTTCCTTCTACATACCGCTGTGAGCAGGGATTCTCAGAACTGTGCTTGATTAAAAACAAGTTACGTTCACATCTTGCAGTCAAAGACGACATAAGAGTGATTCTTTCAAAGACTGTGCCGAGGATTGACTTGGTAGCAAAGAAACAGGCCCAACCATCTCACTGAATTAGTATATACTTGTATTTTAATGCAGTCACACACTGACTTCCCCATGAGTAAGTAACTACTTACTAATAATTAGTTGCGAGGCTTAACAATCAGCATTAGTTCGCAGTCAGTGGAACACAATGCCTTCTTAATTCTATTTTATTAATTTTTTTCATGCTAGTGACGCTAGTCACGCACACAGTAATTTCCCCATGAATAACTAGATAAAAGCTGTATATAGCACCACTACCTCACAGTCACAGTTATTGGAAAAGTTTTTTTTTTTATATGCTATTCACACACACAGTGACTTACCTATCACTGTTACTAGTTACAAGTTGCAACTAGCTGCAAGCAGCACTAGTTCACTGTCACAATGATCGAAAACTGTCTGCTATAGTTCTGTTTTAGTAAATGTATAGCATGCTAGCAGCCAGTCACATAGTGTTTCCCTATGACAGTAACTAGTTCCTATCAACACTACCTCATAGTGACATACATTAATTGAAAAGTTTTACTCCACATATATAACACAATTTAAACTTAAACTAAGTCAATAAACCATGCATTTCTTTTTACCCTTCCTGATGCTGCATTGTGGGTAAGGGGTACGTGACCAATACTGAAAGACTTCAAGGGGTACCTAAGATTAAAAAGGTTGAGAACCCCTGATTTAAATCATCTAACTTTTCTTGCAATGTCTCTGCTGTTTTTGAGATTAGGACAATGTCATCTGCAAATCTTAAATGATTTTTCTCCATCTATGTTCACTCCTTGTTCTCCCAATCTGGCTTTGAAAAAATGCTTTCAATGGATGCTTTAAATATTTTTGGTAAAAATATATCTCCGTGACACACGCCTTTTTCATTCTTAATTTATATATATATATATATATATATATATATATATATATTGTTACATAGCCTATGATTTCATCATCCTTTGTGTAATTTTAACGCACAGTATGCTGCATGTTTGATCACGAGCGTGTTCTGCCTCAGTCCCCCCCTTCTACCGTTATAGTAGAGTAAGTCGTTCTCTCTGTTGTCCAGAGCGGGATTGTGAACTCTATGTCCCCATGGCTTTCATTTGCGCGTCCTCTTACAAGTTGTATCAGGCTCTGCCGGCCCCTATATAATGAGCTCAGTCTCTGCATCATTGCCACTTAGATCTGCTCCTCATTTTGTTCACATCTCTGTCCTCCCCTGTACAATTATTATTATTGTGAGTGCTCAAGAAATCTCCAAACATCTAGCAGCTGTGTGTAATTTGAGTATAACTGTTGTTGTATTTTTTCTTGTACTGTGTAGCATAAGGTTAATTCTTAGGCCTAGTGAGGTTTTGATTAATGTTGGGTTGTGTCAGTTATTTTTGATAATAGTTTGTATCTGTAATTATTTATCTGGCATTCACTGAGTATTATCTGGTATCTCATTTTATCAGGGCTGACTTAGATAAATTTACTCTTGCTAATTTCGTGTTAATAGAGGCTATTGCAGTTAACCATATATTTAACCTGTTTTTTGCCATTACATTATCCTTATGAGTCCTGAATGTTTTGTTGTTAATTTAAGCATTAAACTTTAACTTGTAATTTTACCTAACTCTTTTGTTTTGAACCTGGAACTTTACGGGACAGTAGTGACTCTTCGTATTCTCACTTAAAGTGTACATTATCTTTCTCTGTTCCGTAACATAAATTTGGCGACCTCATATCAGAATATTCAGGATATTATAAGGATATTGTTTGATATTTTGTGACTGTGATATATTCATGATGGCTACTATTTCTACACTTGATGAAGCCAGGGATTTTTTGTCACATGTGCAAACAGTGTGTGATATAGAAAACAGAACAAAGAATGAACTTAAGATTGTTGCTCAACAATTGGGATTTGTTGTTCGCTCTCATCAGTCTAAAGATCAGATTGTTGCCATGATTAATGAAAGCTTGTTTAATGTAACTCCTCGAAATGAGCAAACGCAGATTGAATTAGCTAAGTTACAGCTAGCCCTGCAGGAGTCTCGTGTGAAGGAAGCTGAATTTCAGACAAAAGCTAAGGAGGCTGAGGCACAAGTTGAAATTGCTAGGATTCAGGCAGACCATGAGTATCGCATGAAACAAGGTGGAACTGGATCATCTAGCTCTGATGATTTTGATGTGGCTAAAAATGTTAAACTTGTCCCTCCTTTTAATGAATCTGATTTAACAAAGTATTTTCAGTTGTTTGAGAGGGTAGCTACAGGTTTTAATTGGCCTAAGGAGTATTGGCCAGTACTCCTTCAAACTGTTCTCACCGGTAAAGCTCAAGTAACTTATGCATCTTTGCCTCAGGATCAGTCTGATAATTATGATGTAGTTAAGAGCTTGATTCTTAAGGCCTATGAGCTTGTTCCTGAAGCCTATAGAGTAAAATTTAGGACAACTTATAAGCAAGATAAGCAATCCCATGTTGAGTATGCAAAAATCAAAGAAGATCTGTTAGAGCAGTGGTTAAATTCTAAGAATGTGGATTCTGATTTTGGTAAATTTAAGCAGATGATTTTGCTGCAGGACTTCAAGAGGTGTATTTATAAAGATGTAAGCCTATATCTTGATGAGAAAAGAATAGATAATTTGTCTGATGCTGCAGTTTTAGCTGATGAGTATGTTCTCACTCACAAGAGATATTCTAGAGAAAAAGGGAAAGCTGAGAGTAAGTACGTTGCCTCTACTCAGAGTACAGGTAACAGGAAAGAGAATAAGGATGATGTTTCTCAGGAAGTAAATACCAGCTTCACCTCTAGATTTCAGAAAAGTAAATGTACTTATTGTAGTAAGCTTGGTCATACTACGGAGAGATGTTTCAGGAGACAGCGTGATGTGAACAAAAAGGAGTCTTTAAATATTCAGTCAATTGGTCTAGTGTCCACTCTTGAGAGTTCCCAGAATTCTTTAACTGAGTTAACTGAACCTGCTTTGAGGGGTAACTTAAATTCTCATGATGGAGCTCCTCTTTTGAGCAGTAACGTGGGTGACACTCTCAAGAGTTCATGTGCTAATTTCCTGTCTGATGGTTTTGTCAGTCCTCTGGACAGTAATGACAGGAAATCAGTTAAAATATATCGTGATACAGGTGCTTGCCAATCCCTTATGCTGACCAGTGTTCTAGGCTCTAATTTTAATTCCTCTGATGAAACTGTAATCTTACAAGGTGTAGGGAATAATTACTTCTCTGTTCCTCTGTGCAAAGTGAATTTAGAGTCTGGTTTTGTTAATGGTTCTGTTATGGTTGGGTTGGTTGAGACACTCCCAATGTCAGGTGTAACTTTCTTACTTGGAAATGATATTGGTGGAAGTCAAGTGTGTCCAGCTCCTCAGTTGTCTAGTGAGCCAGTGGCTGCGTCCAAGCATTGTGATGTCCCTGATGTGTTCCCTGCATGTGCTGTCACTAGGGCTAAGTCTAAAGTTACTGGTGATTTAGAGGATAATGATGATGATGATGTTATCCTAGCTGACACTTTTCTTGCTAATTTGGACCACTCACCAGATGAGGCAGTACCCTGTAGTGTTGATAATTTGTCTCGTCAAGAGTTGGTTGAGTTGCAGGTTGCTGACCCTGAGTTGAAAGGTCTAGCTAACTCTGCTTGCAGTGAGGAAGAGTCAGCTGGTGCTCCTACTTGTTATTATGTAAAGTCAGGAGTACTTATGAGGAAGTGGAGACCCCCAACAGCATCAGCCGACTGTGAATGGGAGGTTGTACATCAAGTTGTCATCCCTCGTGTTTGTAGGCAGGATATCATTAGAGTGGCTCATGATTCCAGTTTGGCAGGACACCTTGGAGTGAGGAAGACTGTGGCACTCATTTTGAAACACTTCTACTGGCCAGGTATCTTCAGGGATGTTTCCTGGTATTGTAAGTCTTGTCACACCTGTCAAGTTGTGGGGAAGTGTAATCAGACCGAAAAGGTTGCACCTCTAGTTCCCATTCCTCCTTTTGAGGCGCCTTTCACCCGTGTGTTGGTGGATATTGTGGGCCCTCTTCCTAAGACTTCTTCAGGATTTTCTTATGTGTTGACCCTGATTGATATGGCTACTCGTTATCCTGAAGCCATTCCACTTAGAAACATCTCAGCAAAGAACGTGGTTAAGGAAATGCTAGGGTTCTTCACAAAGTTTGGTCTGCCCAAGGAGGTACAGTCAGACCGGGGAAGTAATTTCATGTCAAACGTTTTCAAGCAGTCTCTGAAAGAGTTGGGCATCACCCAGATCACGTCTTCAGCTTACCATCCCCAGACCCAAGGAGCGTTGGAGAGATATCATCAAACACTCAAATCGATGCTCAAGAAATACTGTTTGGAACATCAGAAAGACTGGGATAAAGGTCTTCCATTCGTTGTGTTTGCCGCAAGAGAATCTCCAAATGAATCACTGGGCTTCTCACCTTTTGAACTACTGTTTGGCCATGAAGTAAGAGGACCCCTTAAGTTACTTAAGGAATGCTGGCTGTCGGAGGAAGATGACGTCAACCTGCTGGAGTATGTGATGAAGTTCAAAGAACGGCTGTCCACTGCTTTACAGCTGGCGAGAGAGAATTTAGGAGCTGCTCAGGAGAAGATGAAGACTTGGTATGACAAGAAGTCCAGGTTACGCCACTTTCAGCCAGGAGATCAGGTTTTGATTCTGCTACCAGTTCATGGGCAACCTCTTCAAGCCAAGTTTAGTGGCCCTTATTTCGTGGAGAAGAAACTCAGTGATGTCAACTATGTCATCGCCACACCAGATCGTAGAAAGAGCAAGCAACTATGTCACATCAACATGCTAAAGTTATATCACAGGCGGGACGAAAATTATCCAGTCTGCACTGTAGCTGTTCCACCCGAGTCTGCAAGTGAAGCTCTCCCATGCAGTATGAGCCTGAGTGATAGTTTGGGGAAGAATCCTGATATCATGAACGATCTCCAGACTAAGCTTTCTCATCTACCACCCAAGGAAAGGCAGGAGTTTTCGGCATTACTGCAAGAGTACCCGCAAGTGTTCCGTGCCACTCCAGGAAGAACCACTGTGTTGATGCATGATGTCGATGTTGGAGACGCAAAGCCAATTAAATTACCTCCTTACCGTGTGAACCCAGTGAAAGTTCCTCTCATCCAGAAGGAGCTTGGCTACCTGTTGGACCACAAGATGATTGAGCCCTGTCAGAGCGAGTGGAGTTCTCCTGTCACTCTAGTCCCTAAGCCAGGTGGGTCACAGAGGCTTTGCATCGACTACAGACGTGTTAATCAGATAACTAAAACAGACACTTACCCTCTCCCTCGTGTGGAAGATTGCATAGACAAGATCGGAAAGGCTAGGTACATAAGTAAGTTTGATTTGTTAAAGGGATACTGGCAAGTACCTATGACTGAACGTGCTAGGGAGATTTCATGTTTTGTGAAATTAGGAGGGACTTTTGCATGTTCTGTAATGCCATGTACAGATTGTTTTAGAGTAATAAGAAATTTCCTTTGTAAATTTCTTTTTTCTTTGTGGGGAGGTGTTACATAGCCTATGATTTCATCATCCTTTGTGTAATTTTAACGCACAGTATGCTGCATGTTTGATCACGAGCGTGTTCTGCCTCAGTCCCCCCCTTCTACCGTTATAGTAGAGTAAGTCGTTCTCTCTGTTGTCCAGAGCGGGATTGTGAACTCTATGTCCCCATGGCTTTCATTTGCGCGTCCTCTTACAAGTTGTATCAGGCTCTGCCGGCCCCTATATAATGAGCTCAATCTCTGCATCATTGCCACTTAGATCTGCTCCTCATTTTGTTCACATCTCTGTCCTCCCCTGTACAATTATTATTATTGTGAGTGCTCAAGAAATCTCCAAACATCTAGCAGCTGTGTGTAATTTGAGTATAACTGTTGTTGTATTTTTTCTTGTACTGTGTAGCATAAGGTTAATTCTTAGGCCTAGTGAGGTTTTGATTAATGTTGGGTTGTGTCAGTTATTTTTGATAATAGTTTGTATCTGTAATTATTTATCTGGCATTCACTGAGTATTATCTGGTATCTCATTTTATCAGGGCTGACTTAGATAAATTTACTCTTGCTAATTTCGTGTTAATAGAGGCTATTGCAGTTAACCATATATTTAACCTGTTTTTTGCCATTACATTATCCTTATGAGTCCTGAATGTTTTGTTGTTAATTTAAGCATTAAACTTTAACTTGTAATTTTACCTAACTCTTTTGTTTTGAACCTGGAACTTTACGGGACAGTAGTGACTCTTCGTATTCTCACTTAAAGTGTACATTATCTTTCTCTGTTCCGTAACAATATATATATATATATATATATATATATATATATATATATATTGTGACAACGGTAGTACTTCCCTCTGAATTATGTTTTCGAGCAATTTTACAATGTTCTTATTTACTCATTGTTCCCTAATGAATTTATAATTGCTATATGCTCCACTGAGTCGAAAGCCGAAGGACAATGGTTCATGCTATTCTGTAGTTTCTCAATCAGCTGGTTCATCGTGCTTAGGTGATCAGTAGTCGAATACCCCTTTCGGAGTCCTGCCTGCTCACGAGGCTGGTTTTCCTCCAGATTTGTTGTTATTGTGTTCATAAGGACTTTAGTGAAGAGTTTGTAAGTAACTGGTTTATAATAAGCTAAAGGGTCGGTAGTTACTAAGATCTTTTGAGTCGCTGTTCTTCTAAAGCAAAATAACTACTGTATTTTATCATGTTTTGGGAATTATCTTCTTCTTTGTACACTGAGTAAATAAGTGGTCGAGCCTGTTCTGTACTTCTATTCCATGTTCTCCTGGGGCCTTCCCTCTTTTCGTGCAATTATGAAAATTTTTTACTTCGTCTGGTGTTAACTCTGGTATTTCCCTTATGTCTAATGAATAGTTAGCTATTGGTACTATTCTCTTTGATACCTTCACGTCTTTGTAAAATTCCTCAACTCTTTTCACCCTCCTCGCCCTGCGTTTAATGACTTCCATTTTTGTCTTTTAATGATGAAATTTGTTGCTTTCCTAGTGCCTAGTGCTTCGGACCTGTTTCAGACTTTTTCCATTGTTGATGATTTCTTAGATCTGATCCATGTTTCTCTTTTGCTTTTCATCTCTCTGTCTCCTGTTGATAACCTCATTTCATTCCGCTCTTTCTCCATCATCCTTCTTTGTTTTTTCTTTCGTCTCCTTTCTTCTTCTCATGAGCTAGAGGGTCTCTTTTTAATACTTCTTAGTTTTGAAGGGAGAACCTGTACTGTACACAGGAAAAATCATCTGGTAAATTACCAATATGCTGGGAATCGAACCAGGGACTCTCAGGTGAGAGCCAGGCAGCATACCACTACACCACGACCAGGTAAAAGTCAACTCACGTTGTCACAATCTTGTAACCAACGTCCCTCCGCCCCCACTGTGGGCATCAAGAGGATGAGTTAACCCCCTGGCACTCGGGCAAGTAGATGCTTTTAATCTATCCCAAGCACTTACGGCAAGTCCTGTGTACAGTACAGGTTCTCCCTTCATTCTGACTTGCCGTAAGTGCTTGGGATAGATTAAAAGCATCTACTTGCCCGAGTGCCAGGGGGTTAACTCATCCTCTTGATGCCCACAGTGGGGGCGGAGGGACGTTGGTTACAAGATTGTGACAACGTGAGTTAACTTTTACCTGGTCGTGGTGTAGTGGTATGCTGCCTGGCTCTCACCTGAGAGTCCCTGGTTCGATTCCCAGCATATTGGTAATTTACCAGATTCTTAGTTTTGGTTGTAATAGCTTTCCCCTGCTACCTCCAATGATTCCCTTCTCACTTGTGTCACAATCAGCATAGCTTAGAGCCTAAAATCAGTTCTGATTCCTTTATCACTTTTGTTAGTGTATCATTTAACTCGTCAGTGTTACATTCAGCATAACTTAAAGCCTGAAATTTGTTCTTTATTTCTAACTAAAAGCGATTTTGTTTTCGCTTACTTTTATTGGGCATATCTACTTATTATCAATCAGTTTCTTTCTTTCACTTCTGAAATTGAATCTGCCTCTGTAACCCACCATTCTATGGTCACTTGCCACGTTTACATTGTTGACAATTTTGAGATTAGTGATCGCTTTCTTATCTGCTATCATGAAGTCGATTTCACTCTTTGTTTCTCCATTTGGATTTCTCCAGGTGCATTTTCCTTCTGTCGTTTGGTGAAAAAATGTGTTCATTGTTCTTATGTTATACATTTTAGAGAAGTTTACCACCATTTCATCTCTGTCACTCCTCTCTCCAACTGTCGAATTGGCAACTTTTCCTTTGAAGTCTACCTATGAGCAAAGTTTATCTGATCTTTTATTCATTTATAATCTGTTACACATCGTCACAGAATGTTTCTGTTTCTTCATCTGTACTTTGAGAAATGGATTCATATACTTGTATTACTTCTAGGGTGCATCTTTTGCATAGGCCAGTTAAAATCCATGCTCTTCTGTCAGACACATTGCTGTATTTAACAATTTTCTCCGCAAGATTCCTGTTAACTAGTAATTCTACACCACCAACTCTCATTCTGCCTTCATCCGTAGTAAAATAGATGGTTGCTTTGTTCGAGATCAAACAAATTGTTTCTTTTCTATAGATCTAACTCAGACCTATAATAACCCTTCTAATATTTTCCAATCCAGTCATTAAGGAATCAAGGTTGTAATCTTCTGAGAGGCTTCTTACATTGTACATGTAGATTTTCATGGATTCCAGTTTGTTTAATGTCTTAGCTGCTGATTTGCCGAGACAGTGCCTACCCACTATACATACATATATATATATATAGATAGATAGATAGATAGATATACAGTAGGCTCGCACAGTGCGTGAGAGATTGGGCTGTCCACGACCTCGTGCAGTGGGAATTCGCGTACTGGGAATACATAATCTTATGGGAATAATTACATATGGGCAGTACCCCCTCATACCCGGACATTATTTGGCCCTTAGAGACATAATAAAGGTCATATTTTTCAGACATTGTACTACAGATATAGCTGCAATAACAAAAATATGGGCAGTCACCTTAACAACAGTAGACAACAGGCCTGAATGATTTAAACAACAAGAGTTCTGGGGCACGGCAACACACTTACAGTGCCCCCGCCACCACCCCGGCCGCACCACGCTTGTTTAATGGTTGCCATTGTTATATTATTCCAGGCTTTGACGAAGAAATTTACGGCTTGTTGACTGTTACATTTCTTCCAGAATGCAGCAACAGTCATTATGGTGGGGGTTGCAGGTATGCCAGGTGAAGCAGGTGAGTCAGATGGGGCTTTGAAGGTGGAGAGGGAGGCAGCTGGTGAGTCAGGTGGGGAAGTGGAGGACGGCGGTGGGCGAGTCAGGGGAGGTGGTGAGGGGAGGATCCTCCCTCTCCTCCTCGCTACTGCTCACATTTTCGGCAATTTCCTTCATCTCTTCTTGCTTGTTTGTTTCATTCCTCATCTTGTTCTGGACGTATTGGCAGTATAACAACTTGGTAATCACGAAATAAACATCATTATTATAGAAACTGGGTATCTATTCTAACTTACTGTTATTGCCGAAAACGTTATTATTGAAGCTGTTATTGGCGATATCTTATTGTAGACTCCTCTTGAGCACCTTCCCCATGAGCCTCTAGGTCACTATTGGCGCGTTGTGTGTGTGGGGGGTCGCGTACTGATGGAAAATGGCGTTTCTAAGCCACTTCTTGCCTCTACCTAGTGTTTTGTGGGGTAAACTCGCGCATTCAAGGTTTTTCGTTATGATTTTTGGTCACTCGCGCACAATGCGATTCGCGCACTGTGATGATGCTCACTGTGCGAGCCTACTTTATATATATATATATATATATATATATATATATATATATATGTATGTATAGACAGATAGATAGATAGATAGATAGATAGACAGACAGATAGATAGATGGATAGATAGATAGACGAGATCTGTTCAGAAAGTATCCGACCTTAGGCTCTAAAAAATAAATAGCTAACCTGTTGAGCTAGGACACAAATCCCCCTCAAAGTAGGCCCCTTCTGGCTTGACATGCGTAGCCCAGCTTTCTTTCCATTGCCTGAAACATTTTTTAAAGTCAGTTTTTGGTACCTCCTGCAGGTGGTTCGTCACATTCGTCATGATCTCTTCTCTCGTCACAAATCAGGAACCCTGCAGCGGAGTTTTGCGCCTGGGGAATGACCAAAGTCACACGGAGCCATGTCTGGTGAGTAGGAGAGTCTGCCGGACGTGTGGGGTGTTGTGCTTGGCCAAAAACTCTTGAATTATTTGAGAAGATTGGGCAGGGGTGTTTTCTTGGGGCAGCTTCCAACCTGCTGCATTCCAAAGGTCTGGTCTCTTCCGCCGAACTGCGTCACGAAGAAGACGGATAACGTCGAGGTAGTAATGTCTGTTGACAGCCTGACCTTCTGGTGCGTATTAGTGATGCACAACCTCACGGTAATGGAAACGAACTGTCAACTGCATTTCACCTTGCTGTGGACAGGTCATGCTTTTTATAGCCGAGGCGACACTGCATCCCTCCCCTGGGATGACTGTGCTTTGGTTTGTGGGTCGTGCCCATTCACCCAAGTCTCATCTCCAGTGATAACAGTCTTCAGAAAGTCTGGGTCGCGATTTGCACACTCCAACATGCCTTGAGCAATGTTCATCAGAAAGAAGAGATCATGACGAATGCGACGAGAGATACCGAAAACCGACTTTGAAATATGTTTCAGGCAGTGGAAAGAACGCTGAGCTACGCGTGTCAAGTCAGAAGAGGCCTACTTTGAGAGGGATTAGTGTCCTAGTTCAACAGGTTAATTATTTTTTAAAGAGCCTATGGTCGGACACATTCTGAACAGACCTCGTATCTCTCTCTCTCTCTCTCTCTCTCTCTCTCTCTCTCTCTATATATATATATATATATATATATATATATATATATACATATATATATACATATATATATATATATCAGCTGTTTGAGTGTCCACCGCAGGACCGGTCTATTCCGACCGAAATGGGGCCGATACACCCTATGTATCTCTACCAAGTGGCTTAGGCTATCTGGTAGAGATTGTATGTAGGGCTAGAAGTGCTTGTAAGTGTGACTGTACTGTTGGAGTGGCTTTGGATATGTGTGTAGTCTGTGAACCAAGTGTAATCAGCCCACGCAAGCCGACTGAGTGCAAGCATACTTTATAGTATGCGACACTGGTTCAACCACAGCACCCCTTGTGTCCGCCAATGCAGTACGTGGCCGGGTGAACACTCCCAAAGTTTATTACCCTGGCGCGGCGCGAACCCTGGTTCACCAGTGTACGAAACGCACAGTCTACAACTGTCCAACAGAGGCTCCATATATATATATATATATATATATATATATATATATATATATATATATTCTATCTATCTATTGCCAGACGCCTTAATCCTGTAAAGGGTGGCCACAGACAAATCGCCTCCATGTTGCTCTGTTCCCCGCCATTTCACTGACCTGCTCCCAGCTCACACTTCCCTCTCCCATATACCTCTCCACTCCATCCTTCCGTTTCATCCTTGGCCTCCCCCTCCCTCTCCCAATTTCCACCTCACATACACTCTCCTCGTCAGTCTCTCGCTCTCTATCCTCTCCACATGGCCAAACCACCTCAGTGTGTTTCTCCTAACGCTTTATATCACATCCACATCCAAACCACAACCTTCGTTCACTTCCTCATTCGTCAGTCTGTCTCTCCATGTGACTGAACAGGCTCCTCTCAAATAACTCGTTTCCACTGTTCTCACTCTTGACTTGTGTCCCGCCAACAAGGTCCGTGCTTCACTTCCATACGTAAGAGTTGGTAGCACAATACTGTCATGTAGTAAGTTTTTCATTTCCATGCTCACTTCCCTGTTTCTTCTTACTACTTTCAAGGACCCAGCAACCTTGCATCCTTGTTGTACTCTTTGTAGCACTTCACCCTCAAAACTTCCATCCTAATTCATCACACTACCCATGTACTTAAAAAAACGCATTCACATTTTCCATTTCCTCCTCATCCCTCACTGTACATTTGGTGACTTCATTTCTCTAGAAGACCATAACTTTACTCTTCCCTACATTCACCTTTAGATTCCGTTTCTTACACATTCTCCAAAACTCATCCACCAAGCCTTGCAGCTCCCCTTGTCTTCACTTAACAACACAGTATCATCTGCAAACAACAATACAGGGAGCTTCCAGACACTGCCCTCTCTCATTAAGGCCGCTCCGACATCCTCTGCTCTACCTTGTATCTCTTTTATAACCCCATCCATATACAGATTGAACAACCATGGAGACATGACCCATCCCTGTTTCAATCCAAACTTCAAATAGAAAAATTTACTCAGTTCATTGTACACGCACTGCAGCCTTAGCACGCTCATACATACTCTTCACGTCATTCAACAACTTCCCATTTACTCCAGATATTTATATATATATATATATATATATATATATATATATATATATATATATATATATATATATATATATATATATATATATATATATAGATAGATAGATATATATATATATATATATATATATATATATATATATATATACATACAGAATATAGATAGATAGATAGATAGGTATATAGACAGATAGATAGATAGATATAGATATAGATACAGATAGATAGATAGATAGATAGACAGATATGTGTGTGTGTGTGTTACAGGGAATATGTTTAACCAGTGATTTCATGAAATTTCTAGTGAATTAGTGAAATGAGCTTAAACTGAGATGGGTTAATTTAGATTAGGTTAATTCAGGCGGCGGTTAGATTAGGCTGGGATAATCTATGTTGTTTAGGTTACCTTAGGGTAGGTTAGTTAGATTAGGGTACGTTAGATTAAAATGAATTCTAAATTAGGTTAAGCGTTCATCTGCATTAATCTAACCTATCCAACCTAAACTTAACCCAAGTTAGGTTAAGCGTTCATCTACATAAATCTAACCTGACCTAACCTAAACTTAACCTCGATTATCCCGGCCTAACCTAACCGCAACCTAATTTAACCTGACCTAAATTAACCCATCCTAGTTTTAAACTCATTTCACGAAGTCACAAGGAATTTCATGAAATCACTGGTTTCACACACACACACACACACACACACACACACACACACACACACACACATATATATATATATATATATATATATATATATATATATATATATATATATATTATATCCTCCTACAGAAGACGAAGTCACTTGTGATGCTTGTCGTGTGCAGTGGATTCCTTGTTATGTTCTCATCTCAATTTCTTTTTACCACACTGCTAGGCTGTGTTGCTGCTAATACTTTCGTATACTCGTTTAAAGAACTAACTTGCACTTCTTCATGTCGCTTTTCTTGCCCATCTGCTGACTACAAAACTAACTCCCTGTTAAATATTTTTTTTTCCTACCTTACCTCTCTGCCTCCTTTCATACGTACTTCTCTGTCTACCTTCCTAATTACCTCTCTGCCTATCTACCTACCTAACTCCGTACCTACTTTCCTGGCTACGTCGCTAAATACCGCTACGCCTAGCTCTCTGCATACCTACCTCCCTAGCTCCCTGATAACCATCATCCGTGCCAACCAAGCTACCTGCCAACCAACCTCCCTGCCTACTACTCTGCTCTTATATCTCCGTGCCTACACATCTCTCTGCGTACATACTTCCTTACCTACCTACTTCTCTACCTACCTCCCTGTCTGCCTACCGCCCTACCTACCTCCTCGCCTACCTCCCTGTCAACATTTCTCTTTACCTACTTACATACCTATTTTCTCTCCTACCTACTTCCCTGTCTACCTACCTTGCCCCTCAGTCTCTTTACCAACCTCTATGCCCATCTACCTACCTAACTACCTGCTTCCCTATGTACACCAAATATTTCCCTTCCTACTACCATTCTCGTCTACCAGTCTGTCTACCTTCCTGACTATCTTCCCACTTACCTCGCTGCCAACAGCTTACCTACCCTTCTACTTACATGCCTGCCTACCTTCCTTAATACTTACTTCAGCACCTATTTACCTACCTTCCTAACTACCTACCTGCCTCCATGCCTAAATATCTCCCTCCGATACCACGGCGCTATAAAAGCTAAGACACCTTATTATAGTCTCTGCACACGACTATGAGGTTGTCATTATCATACCCTGGCAACCTACCATTCAAAAGTGCGTCCGGTTTCGTATCATATTATACACGAATCATATCATTATGCACGAATATATTATACACGAATACTATTATACACGAACATATTATGCACGAATCACATGCGTCTCATTTATACACAAAATCAGACGCACTTTTGAATGGTAAGTTGCCAGGGCACGATAATAACAACCTCTGAGTCGCGCACCGCGACTTTAGTATGAAGAGTCAGGTGTATTAGTCCTTTGGCTGTAGAAGGAGGGTCGTGTACATGAAATGTGCCCTAAGTTGCTCTTCACATTAATAAACTATACCATTAAATATTAAAAAAAAACTGAGGGTACACTTTTGTTAGACTGGCATTAAGTTAGAAAAGGAGCTTATTCGCGTCGCCAAATTTCTTACCCTGTAGGGAAAAAAAGTAGAAGACTTACTTATATGGCATTCTAAAACTCATAATCAGAAAAAAAGAAGAAGCATACATTTTATATGAATAGTTCACATGCTAATATCACATGCAGGTACTAAATATTTCATGTACATATAATCATATTTAATTACAGCGCAACTTATATACATATATAAGGCAACATCACCCCAATTAAGTAAAAGAATATATTATTTCCTTTCTTTGGCAAAGGAAATGAGTGCATAATCATTTTATGAATACTTAGAAGATTTACTTATGGCATTTTGACAACAATATCTAGCACAAAAAAAAAAAAAAAAGACGGACTTCATGTTGCTAAGTAGTTCACATGCTAGTATAACATGCAAAGAAGGACGGACTTTATGTAGCTATGTACTGGAGCTCACATGCTAGTACAAATGCAGGCACTAAATATTCGTTTTATAATCATATATAACTATAATGTAACCATTCCCTTTAAAAAAGTAAGGCAAACTCACCTCAGTTAAAAAAAAAATAATAATAATTCTTTCGTCTATTCTGTGGTAATGACATCTGTACATTCAAGAGATTTTTTTCATAATTACTTTCTTAACTCTTCACTATTGAGGAGGATGGCACTGTTCAATGAAACTGTCTGGATAATGTATTTCTCTTCTACCAGTGTGGGTTTTATGAACAAAATTCTCTAATTTTCATTGACAGAAGTAACGAATCCCTTTGTAAAGGAAACAATATAATCTTTCATTATACCTAAGTAAGGCATCTAAATTTTACATACACCCCAATGGATTACTGGAACTTGTGCCAGAATCAAGCTTTTCCTTTTGACATTTGCAAAACTTACAACATGGTTTCTCTTTCCTTCTACAGTTGCACCTAATATTTACACATTTTAGACAATTGCAACACATAGCATACTCATCAGTATAGGTCTGAGACCTACTACTGGCATTAAGAGTTCATCAACCTCCTGAAATGCACAATGAGTGGGATCTAATGACTGGTTGACTAGGTAGAAAAGAGACCATCTGATATGTTGCATAATATGCTCTCAAAGTATGATGTCATAGGGTATTGCTAGTTGGAGGTAGCTCCTCTATAATCAGCTCTTTACTATGATGGTACATATGATTTCTTAGTTGATTCATTGTTTGCATTTGGTCCCATTTTTCAGCACCTGTGCAAGGTATTCCTCACTCATTTCAATCACTTTTCAAGATTGGAATTATCAGTGCTTAGTCCAAAAGCCTTCAAAAAGTAGTCCAGGTGTGCTCTCAATGCTGAACATTTAGTTCCCACTTTACTTGTGTAATCACAACCTGTTAAAGTATGCACAGCAGGCAATACTTTACAGAAGTCTTGTCCTACAACAGAAGCCAAAACATGTATAGGAATATACCTTATTGAGTCACCATGACCCCTCTTTACCCAAAGCTCTGAAAGCCCAGAAGATTTAAACTTATCCCAGTAGTACATTAACATTACAATAACATCAGTGTCAGGGGACAAAACTATGATCTTGGAGGTTCCTTTCTGAACAGCATGCATCACATGAGGAATTATACGTTGATCAGCTTCTTCAATGTCAACATTTAGCTCAGGGATAACTGTTGAAGAGCCTTCAAACACACCTTGGCAACGCACTGCCCTCTCACCTGATATGTGACTTAATACCAATCATACAGATGGAAATTTTTTATTAGCTGTAGTTACAGCTTGTTCATGAAGTAAGCACTGAAGATTTTGTTTTTTATTTATTGGAGCCCCAGAATTTGTCGGTTTCTAATGGTAATGCTGTCTCTTCTTTGATCTTATTTAGTTCAATGGGAGAAGTGATCTGTTGTCTTCTCCTTTCAGAATCTTTGATTGACCTATCAATGTATGAATCAAAGACAATCAATTCTATTGGCATACTTGGCTGACATTTTGACATAGTTCAAAGCAGCGTCACAGAAGTCTCCAAAAGTGCTGAGATGTTTTGTTTTCATCTTCCGTACAGTAGCCATCATGTCCACCAGATACTCGTATGTTGTATGAAAGCAATCATTTGTTTGTGGAGTTTGGATATTCTTCTCAGGAAGCTTTTCTGTTAGTTCACTGACATGAGAACGTTTTGCAGATTTCTTCATCATACCCACATTATCAAAAAGATATGAGGATGTTGTTAAGTCATGCTGCAATAACTCCTCCACTGGGATACCCGTAGCTCGATCAACTTCTCTGACACGTTGCTGACCGCATTTATCTTTTGTTTTAGACAACTTTCTGAAGCCTTTTCCACATTTCAGTGGTTTGTGTATACTCTGGAATCTTCTCAGATTAGTTCTGTGGATAAGTTCACTGATTCTGATCGACTTCTCAACAATACACTCTTTTCGAAGCTTCACATATGCTGCACGCCCAATGTCAGTCATTCCTAAGAGTTGAGTACGGATATCTTCTGGCATGACTTCTTTGGTAATATTATGAAGCTTTGGCTCTACAGGTGATGCAAAAAGATTCTCATGTGTTCCAATGAATGTCAGAATAGCCTGCACATTTCTCTCTCCCACTGCTGTCTCTGAATGATTGATTTAATGTTTAACTGTGATTTCATAGCTATTTGTTTTAAAACCACTTAATTCTCTTTGTACGTTACAACTTGCCAGCATTTAATGGTAGATCAATTCCCATATGGCATTTTTTTTTTTTTTTTTATGAGAGCAACACTTTGGGGGGATTTGTTGATTGTTCCAAAGCCATGTTTGCTCGAACAGCTTTGAAATGTCCATTTGTACGTTTGACTGCAAATTTTCCTTTCTCAAAGGCCATATGAATTTGTGGAACACATTCACTTAGCTTCCGAATGTCCTCCGGATAGTGTGAACACCAGCTTAGGTAGTTTGTTGAATCAAAGGCAGCAAATACAGGAAACAGTTCTTGAACCGTTTGTAAGTGTAAGAACCAACTTCCTTCACGATCACTCCGAAGTAAATTTTCTGCAAGAGTTACAGGATATATGAAAATATCCCAGTATTTGAAATTTTCATTTTGGGTTGTTGCGCTTGTGACTAGGCTAATGGGTTATCAGAATGTTTAATGTTTTTAAAGGCTAAAATTTTTCATCATTTTTGAGTTCGTACAAATGCATTTAAAATTATTAATGTAACACTAATGCCTAGAGATCTTTGGTGAACTTAAATTTATGTATTTTCGATTATTATATATTTTTTTACATTTTATTATAGTTCCCGGTCTATATTACGTCTTTTCTGTCATGCCCTTTATATATAGGTATTTTATCCTTTATTGCCATGATTCAGAGTGGCTACACTAACTTTTATGCTACTTAAGTAGTTCTAGTTTGTGAATTTCAATAGAAATTTCGGGCACATTTTATGCACACGAAAACCCTCCAAGCCAATGGACTATATCCACTTTTAAAAACCCAGATGACCAAAATATCAAACATCATTTGGGTTCGGGACAAAAAATATCTTCCCATAATGAATGTACTTGATTTTTCATAGAATTATGATTACTTAGCTCTGATCACGCCACGGTATAGCGACACTGCCTGGCTCCCATCTAGGAGTCCCGGGTTCAATCCCCAGCTGGAAGGTTATAAACTTTCCACTTACAAATATTTACAGTACGCACCTTTAATGTGTACGTATCTCCGACATTTGGGAAGGCGTTTGTACTGGGTAGCATAGGTTAAAACTGTCATGTTGCGCAAGGCTAAGCAAAAATCCAGATGACTCGTCATTATCAGCACTGAGGTTGAAAAATAACCTCTCATAATACATTCATCTGATTATTCATAAAATTCGCTTGGCTTAGCTTTTATCACGCCGTGGTATCCTACGTGCCTGGCTCCGCTTGAGTCCCGGGTTATATATACTGTATATATCCATCCATCCATCCATCATCCAATCCTGCATTGCCCCGTGAGGAGCGTAGGAGCCCGGGGCTAGGCAGTTGGTCCCGACATTTAAGATGAGAGTGACCAGCCTCACTCATCCCTGAGTGGCATTACATGAGCAATCAGCCCCAACCACCTTCACCGGCTCAATCCGACTGGAGCGCAATAATCACCCATTAAACCACCAGGTGCCAAAATTTGGTTATATGGTTACCACCCAGCGTAGTAAATAGTTTCATGGTGTACGGGAAACCATTTGACATGTCACTCATTGTAGAGTCACCCACAGGCAGAAGGAAGAGGAAAGAATGAAGGAAAGAAAGACAGAAGAGGGAGTGTAAAGTTACCCGTAGGCAGAAGGACAAGGAAAGAATGAAGGAAAGGAAGACAGAAGAGGATGGAAGGAAAGAAGGATGGAGGAGTGGAAAGGGCAGACACCTGACAGCAGCACTACATCGAGTGAGTGGATGGTGAGCGCCCCCACCTACCACAAATATATATATATATATATATATATATATATATATATATATATATATATATATATATATATATATATATATATATATATATATATATATATATATATATATATATATATATATATATATATATATATATATATATATATATATATATATATATATATATATATATATATATGATGGAGGAGTGGAAAGGGCAGACACCTGACAGCAGCACTACATCGAGTGAGTGGATGGTGAGCGCCCCCACCTACCACAAATATATATAGATATATATATAATATATATATATATATATATATATATATATATATATATATATATATATATATATATATATATATATATATATATATATATATATATATCAACCGTTGCAAATCCGCAGCTGAACAAAGGCCCCCCCCAGCCTTTTCCACGAATTCCTTGACTGAGCCAATCTCTGCCACGTTACTCCTGCAAACTTCTCTATCTCATTTCTCCACCTCCTGTCTGGCATTTTTTCTCCTACGCTTACAATCTCCTGGAGTCTAGTCAGTCAGCTCTTGCTCCATCGAGTATCCCCATTCTTACTACATGATCTGTCCACCTCCATTTGTTTTCTTTTATAACTTCTATAATGTCTTTGACTTTAGTCTGTTCTCTCACCCGAGTTGATCTTTTCCTGCCTGTTAAAGATTTTCCCAGCATTGCCCTTTCCATTGTTCCTTGAGAATGGATTAGTTAAATTCCCATCGATTTTGTCACTTTCCAGGTCTCACAACCGTACGTCATAGCTGGGATTATACATTCGTTGTATAATTTTCTTTTCATACATAATGGCAAGCTACTTTTCTTGATACGTATATGTTTACCAAGAGTTTTCCGCTCAGTTGCAATGCGGCTTTTTAATGTCACCATCATGGTCTTCCGTTAGTTTTAGCATTTTCCTCAAGTAATTGTACTCCTCGACTTCATCAAGAATTTCTTCACTTATTCTGATGACGCTCTTTGGATTATTTGAATTAAACATTACTTTAGTTTTACTTTCGTTCATCTTTGTCCCTGTTTTGGAACTTTCTCTGTTTAGGTCATTTAACATTTCTAGCAATGTCTCTTGTTTCTGACTCTAGGACAATGTAATCTGCATATCTGAAATGGTTTAAGTTTCTCCATTTATGTTTCCTCCATTATTCTCCCAGTTCTAGCCTTCCTGAAAATACAAGCTAGGAATACTGTAAATAATTTTGAAGTTGCATCTTCCCGAGTGACCCCCTTCTCAATCTTATTTTTTTTTAATTTTAAAACTGTAGCAGTTCAAGCTGTGTTCTCATTTACTCCTTATTCCTGCAATGAATTTATAATTGCTATGTGCTCCACTGAGTCGAAAGCCTTTCGCAATCAGCAAAACCTAGTTACAGTGGTTTATTATATTCCGTAGTTTTCTCAGTCAGCTGATTCACTATGTGTAGACGATCAATAGTCGAATACCCGCTTCGTAATCCTGACTGCTCACGAGGTTGGTTTCCTTCCAATTTTGTTATTGTGTTCGTAAGGACTTTTTTGCCTAGGTTGCTCTAGTCTAAGTCAAACGATCTAAGAACACTTAGAGTCTAAGTGTTCTTAGATCGTTCGACTTTCTGAACGCCTGCGCTCTCAGGTCGTCCAATGTGTGGATGCCTTTACCTGGTTTAAATTTCATAATGTATGAGCTTTCCCATGACGAGAGAAATCGTGTGGAGGCGTCTGGCAATAGAAATATAGAGATGTATTTTAATCTCTTAACGATTATATATAGTTATAATGTAAACCGACATTTCACTGTCCATGTCCCTCTGTTAATCTCTTTTTATCCATGTATTAATTATTCATGTATTTTTTGTGCTATTCAGTAATGTTGTTTACAATATATAGGGAGGAGTAAACTGTAGCACCAGTCGAGCAGGGCCGTACTCCCAAGGTGGATGGAAAGCTGATGACAGGGAGAGCTGGAGCTCCCGTTTCATCAGCCTTCGGGACTAGGTCCCGACCATCCCCTTTGCAGAACTTTTTCAGTGTCTCAGTAACACAGAGAGTAGGCCAGCATGCTCTCCAGTACAAGTTTCTCTAACTATCAACACCAAACTACATGCACAGTACAAACCACACTTCCTTTTAAAAAAAAAAAAAAAAAAAAAAAATGGCGTCGAATAACGTAGCATCGAAGTCCCCGGGGGGGGGGGACCATAAGTGCCGCCACCTTCTGCCCCACTCCCGGTGGAACCACTGTCTGACTCTCTTCTTCTTCATTTCTGCAATATTCGTGGCCTTTCCTCTAACTTTCACTCTGTTGAGCACCATCTCTTCTTCTCTAAACCTCACCTTCTTTTTCTAACTGAAACTCAGCTGTCTGAGGTAACTGACCCCAGACCCTTTTCTGTATCCTCCTACTTTCTCTATACTCATTTCAAAGCCAAAGGTGGCTGTTGTGTATATATACCAACAACTTATCTTGCTCTCATGGTCCTGAACTCGATTCTTCTGAATTCTCTACACTCTGGCTTCGGCTTTCCTGTCATTCTCTGACTAAGTATATCTGTGCTGTATTTACTCCTAATTCTACTGACTATCAAAAATTCTTTGACTATCTTACTTCTAGAATGGAACACATTCTATCCATTTATCCTTTCTCTGAAATCTCCATTCTAGGAGATTTCAATGTTCACCACCACCTTTGGCTCTCCTTTCCCTTCACTGATCCACCTGGTGAACAAGCCTACACCTTTTCTAACCTTAATGACCTAGAGCAGCTTGTACAGCACCCTACCCGTATCCCTGACCTCCTTGGAGAGAGCTAGAACATACTTGATCTCTTCTTTACAACTAATCCTTCTGCTTCCACTGTTAATCTTTTCTCTCCGTTGGGCTCCTCCGATCACAACCTTATCACCTTGACCTGTCCTGTTGCTCCGGTACGACCTGCGGACCCTCCAAAGAAACGTCGTCTGTGGCACATTGGAGCTGCGGATTGGGAAGCCCTCAGGCAGTACTTCTTTGGTTTTCCCTGGAATGATTATTGCTTCCATGGCCGGGAGCCATCTGGGTGTGCCTTGCGCATTACGGAGGTTATTTTCTCGGGCAAGGAAGCATACATTCCTTTCTCATATCCTCTGACTAATGCACGAAAGTCTTGGTTTAATCACGCTTGTTCTAATGCTGTCCGCAACAAGGAGAGGGCCTATAAAGGGTACCGGAGCCAACCCACCACTGAATCACATCTTTTATACGTTTCTGCCCGGAATCGTGCTAAGTCTGTTCTTCGCTCTGCTAAAAATAATTTCATCCCTACTAAATGCTCTCATCTCCCCAACTCGAATTCTTCCCGCTCCTTCTGGCACCTTGCCAAAAACCTTTCTAACAACTTTACCTCATCATCCTTCCCTCCACTTTTCTACTCTGATGGCTCTGTAGCTATTTCTTCTACTGATGAAGCAGATCTCTTCGCTCAGACTTTCTCCTCCAATTCCACCTTAGACGATACCGGTGCTGTTCCTCCCTCACTTCCCCCCTCTGACTTCCTCATGGCTGACATTAAAATTTCTTCAGCTGGTGTATTTTCTGCCACCACAGGCCTCAATACTAATAAGGCATATGGGCCTGATGGAGTCCCTCCTGTTGTTCTCAAGAACTGTGCTTCTGTGCTTATACCCTGCCTGGGCAAACTCTTTCGCCTTTGTCTATCAACTTGTACCTTTCCTTCTTGCTGGAAGTCTGCGCTCATTCAGCCAGTCCCAAAGCAGGGTGACCATTCCCAACCCTCCAACTATCGTCCAATTGCTTTAACATCCTGTATCTCAAAAGTTTTCGAGTCTATTCTTAATAGAAAAATTTTAAGGCATCTTTCCTATCGCAACCTTCTCTCTGATCGTCAGTATGGGTTCCGTCAGGGACGCTCCACAGGCGATCTTCTCACCTACCTTTCAGACTCCTGGTCATCCTCCTTTCGGGACTTTGGCGAAAGCTTTGCCTTTGCACTTGACATCTCAAAGGCTTTCGATCGAGTTTGGCATAAATCTTTAATTTCCAAACTGCCCTCTTGCGGTTTCTATCCTTCTATCTGTGCCTTCATCTCCAGGTTCCTTTCTGGTCGTTCTATAGCCGCTGTTGTAGACGGCCATCGTTCTTCTCCTAGATCTATTAACAGTGGTGTTCCTCAGGGCTCTATCCTATGACCAACTCTTCCTTTTATTCATCAATGACCTTTTAAGCTGTACATCTAACCCTATTCACTCATACACTGATGACTCCACCCTTCACCTTTCCATTCGATTCCCACAACGTCCATCTCAGCAGTTACTCAACAAACAAGGGATGAGGCTATGGCACACCTATTGTCTGACTTGGCTCGTATCTCTGAGTGGGGTAAAAATAATCTGGTTGTTTTTAATGCATCAAAGACTCAGTTTTTACACCTATCAACCCAACAAAATCTTCCACAGGTATACCCACTAATGTTTAATAAAATTCAGCTTAATCCTGCATCATCGTTGAACATGCTTGGGGTTTCATTTACTCAGGACTTATCTTGGAAAGATTATATTACATCTCCTGTAAAATATGCTTCCAAGAGATTGGGTGTGCTAAGCCGTCTCCATTCCTTCTTTACCCCTGCACAATTGTTGACTCTATACAGGGGTTTTTTCCTCCCCGGCGTGGAGTACAACTCTCATGTGTGGAGAGGCTCCCCACATACAGTTCTTCTCAATAGGGTGGAGTCAAAGGCTTTTCGTCTCATTAACTCTCCTCCTCTTATTGACTCCCTTCAACCTCTGTCTCTTCGCCGCACTGTTGCATCTTTCTTTCTTTTCTATCGCTACTTCAATGGTCACTGTTCCTCTGAACTGTCTGCATACATTCCTCCACCTCTATGACGGGCGCGTAGTACCCGTCTAGCAGCAAACTCTCATCCCTTTTCTGTCCAACTCTCTAATGCAAGAGTTAACCGTTACTCCTAGTCCTTCATTTATGCAACAGGTCAACTCTGGAACTGTCTCCCTCTGTCTGTATTTTCTGCTTCCTATGGTCTCCAGTCTTTCAAACGCAGTGTGTCCAGGCATCTCGAAATGAACGGAACTTGAATTTGTCTCTCTCTTGTATTTTGTTTTTCTCTTGGAAGGAACACTTCTGCAGGCTCGTACCTTTGGTTCCTTTTTTTTTTGCATTAAAAAAAAAAAAATGAACTGATGTATAGCCCCTGGTTGAGAAGAGACCTTTTAGCCTTTTGGTTGGTGTGAGTATCGCTGTGAATGAATCACCAGTTGGCATTAACCAGAAGAATGTCATCTAATGTTAGGGCCGCTTCACAAGGCCAGTATTTATTTGCTTTATTATGTGGTCAATATTATAATCACAAACTACCACAAGCTCACAGATCATTATTCTGGACAACCGTGTCAGGTAGTGCTCTGATTTCATGTCTGTAAACGTATTTTTGCCTCAGTTTCAAGTTTGTTTCATTGAGTGATGCCGCAATCATATTAATTTGCCGACAAAAGAAATCTTAACTGCTCCGTTAAAGCTGACACCAAATGATTTCTTCAGCATAAGAGTAACTTTTCGCCTTGTAAGAACTAACACATACGTCCGTCTCCCTCTACACCACCTAGAAGTCATCTCCTCACCCACTTATTTTTCTCGGTGGATATAATCACAGTGACTCATTATCCTCCATTAACCTATTTCCCCCAAGACACATTTTTCCTCATGGACCCATTTCCCTTTTCGATCTCTTTTTGCTGCATGGACGAGTTCCATGGACCTTTTTTCCCCACAGAGCGATTTTGCCCCATGGCTTTGCTTTCTCTCGTGGACTATTTCTACTCAAGGGACCTTTTTTTCCCAGTCCGTCTATCTTTCCAATGGATTTATTTTCCTTTTATACCATTTTTTTTTAAATCTATTTGCCCCCAGGACCCTTTTTCCATCGTGGACCTACTTTTCATACATGGAACTATTTTCCACAAAATAACCAATGTTTCCCATTTAAGTATATACCCAGGGACTTGTTTTCCCTCCGTGGTCTATCCTCTGTGTTCCTATTTTTATCACGGGCCAACTTTCTCTACGTAGGAACAACTAAATAATTACATTAACCTATTTTTTCACTTGGAACCATTTTCTCCACGGACCTATTCAGCCCATTGACAAAGTGTTTCCACTTGGGTTCATTTCCCCCAAGAACATAATTATCACCATGAACCTACTTACCCTATGGACTTATTTGGGTATGGACCTAATTACTTCATAGACCTGTTCCACAATCAAAATATTTTACTGTATACACCCGACCACCCATATACCTACTCGAACACCCATGTGATGTAAGCCTGTCCACTTGACTGTACTCTGGAGATCCATGCATCCGCCCACCCACTCACCCAAAATATATAACAACCCAAAAAGCCCACCCACGTCCCCAACCCACCTACCACTCCCTCCCCCCCCCCTCCTCAGCCAACCACCCGAAAGGCCCACTCACCAATCCACAAAGACCACTCACCAAACCCACTTGCCCAACCCACCCTACCATCTCCCCCACCACTCACCCAACACTTTCCACAAATCCATCCACCCAACCCTGCCCAACCACCACACCCAGCCCGCCCGCCAAACCCATTTCGCCCACTCAGCCCACTTCGCCCATCATACACACCCACCCACCCACTCCACCCTCCTCTCCCTCTCTCTCTCTCTCTCTCTCACACACACACACACACACACACACACACACACACACACACACACACACACACACACACACACACACACACACACACACACACACACACACACTCACTCACAAAGGGAGAGGAGAAATAGAGGGAGAGACAAACAGAGACACACAAACGCGAATTTAGACACACAGAAACTCATGGACAAACACAGAGACTGACACAAACACAGACACACTCACACACAGACATAGACAGACAGACAGACAGACAGACACACACACACACACACACACACACACACACACACACACACACACATTAACACATTTCACTCGTACACACTCACACACACACACACACACACACACACACACACACACACACACACACACACACACACACACACACACACACAAACACACACATTAACACATTTCACTCGTACACACACACACACACACACACACACACACACACGCACACACACACACACACACACACACACGCACACACACACACACACACATATATGCACATTAACACATTCATACGTACACATACACACACAAACACACAGGGATACACAGACACACGCAAACAGAAACACAGACATACACTCAGAATCAGAGAAACACATGGACAAACGCACACACAAGCACATACAGATATACAAACAAACACAAAGACACACGGACACGCATACTACAAACACAAAGACGCACACATAGCTTGACAAAGACACTGACACAGACACACATACGCATACAAGGACATACGTACGTACACACACTGAAAGATATACACGCAGATGCTCACACACACTCACACTCTATTTCCTATCTATAGTCAGGTACTTTAATCCCGTAAGGGGTGGCCACAAACAAACCGCCTCCAAGTCGCCCTCTCCCATGCCCTTTTGCTGCATCCCCTCAACATACATTCCCCACTCTCATATACCTCTCTACGCCATTTCTCCATCTCATCCTCTGTCTCCTCCTCCTTCTCCCCCTTCCACCCCATTCACATATACACTCTCCAAGTTAGTCTCTCACGCTCCATCCTCTCCACATGGCCACACCACTTCAGTGAATTTCTCCGGACCTTTTCTATCACATCCACATTATCACCACAACTCTCTCTCACTTTCTTATATGTCAGTCTGTCTCTCCATATAACCGCCGATGATCCTCTCAGAAAACTCATTTCCACTGCTCTCACTCCTGACTTGTGCCCTTTCAACTAGGTCCAAACTTCTCTTCCATAGGTTAGAGAAAGGATCACAATACTGTCAAGCAGCAAATTTTTTTTTTCTTTTTTACTTTCATGCTCACTTCCCTATTTCTTATCACTGCTTTCAGTGAACCAGCACCATTTCTTTCCTGTTGTACCCGTTCAAGCACTTCTTCCTCCAGACCTCCATCCTTACTCATCACACTGCCAAAATACTTAAATGCACACACAGAGATATATACTGTATAGGCACTAGCAGACAATCACACCGACAGACATCCAGAGAGACATTCAGATAAACATAGACACACATCCACACACAGGCAACCCAATACACATATACATACACACACAAACAGACAGAAGTAAACACACACACACACACACACACACACACACACACACACACACACACACACACACACACACATCTGCAGACAGACAATGATACACATACCAAACACAAGCACAGAGATGGAAAAACAACACAAACAATATACATAAACAAAAACAGAAACACACAGCCAGCCAGAAGCACAAACACTGAGAAACACATGCATGCAATCAGATAGTCACATACATAAATGTACAAACACACAGACACACTCTCACACACAGAGACAGAGACAGGCGAGCACACACACACACACACACACACACACACACACACACACACACACACACACACACACACACACACACACACACACACACACACACAAGACAGACAGATAGATACAGACACAGAGAAAATCAGACACAAACACAGGCAGAGTTGGACAAACAGACACAAAGACACGGGTAGACACGGACGAACAGGAGCAGAAGGGCAAGGCGCACATACACACACACACACACACACACACACACACACACACACACACACACACACACACACACACACACACACACACACACACACACACACACACACAGAAATAGACCTAAACAGACACACTGACTCACGGAAAGACAGATGCACGTAAACACACAAAGAGACAAACACACAGACGCACCCATAAAAAGACAGGTACTCAGACAAACAAGCGTACAGATGCACATATAATATATACAAACAGACAGATACACACATCCACTGACAAACAAACAGATAGACAGACAGATGGACGCAAACAGAGAAACACTTACGATACCTACTCAAACAAGCACACAGAAACAGACATAAAATCACTCAAGCACAGACATCCCCGTCTCAAACTGGAATATTTTATTCGTTCTGCTTTTTCCCTCCTCCAGTCCGTCATTACCGACTTTTTTTTTTTTTTTTAGAATACGGCATGGAGGCATCATATTCTTCGTTGCCTTTGGTCCTTGGGTCTGCATGGTGACGTGGATGTTTTTCTTCAGAATTCTCTTTCCTTTTGGACCTTTCGTGTCCGTCTTAGAGACCACCTTTACCGTGCTTTTATCCAGCATGAAGGTGTCCCCCAAGGCTGCGTCCTTAATACTTCCCTTTTTCTTATAGCTATAAATAGCATTGTCTCTTCTCTACCCCCTTCTGTTTCGGCCTCTCTGTATGTTGATGATATAGCTATTTACGATGCAGATTCAGATCTGCCTCGACTCCAAACCCTTCTTCAGTCTGTCATCGATGCAGCCTCCGCGTGAGCTACTACTCATGGCTTTCATTTTTCTACCACTAAATCCTGGGCAGTAACGTTTACTCGTTTGCGAACCATACCACAACCTTCTCTATACTTATATACCATCCCTTTTCCCTACCGATCCTCTACCACATTTCTTTGCCTCCCATTTGACTTTCGGTTAAAATGGAATGCACATATCTCTTCCCACAAGTTTTCTACCCTTCGTCGACTTCGTTTGGTGCAAAAGCTGTCTCATCTTTCACAGGGTGCTGATCGCGTCACACTTCTCCGTCTTCATTTTGTCTTTATTCTTTCCAAACTCGATTATGGTTGCCAAGTTTACTCTTCTGCCTCCACTCGCACTCTTTCAAAACTAGATTCTGTTCATCATAATGGTTTTCATTTAGCTATTGGTGCTTTACGGTCGACTCCCGCTACAAGTCTTTGTGCTGAGTCGGGCATTTCCCCTCTCTGTTATCACCGTTCTCATCTCACTGTCAGGTCCTGTACACGTCTCCTTCAGTTCCCTACCAATAAATTACTCCCTCCCAGCCTTCTTCAACGCTCTTTTCGCCCGGTCTCCCATCTCCTTGTTCCATTTCCCCTTCGGGTCCTCACTCTTCTTCAGTCTATTGATTTTACCTTTCCTCCTATTCTTCCACTATGTCCAGTTTCCTTCCCACCCTGGCTTCTGCCTCCTGCTGTGGTCTGCCCTTATTTTCTCTGTTGTTCTAAGTCTTTTCTTCCCCCAGATGCCCTTTGTTCTAACTTTCTCGAACATATGTCCTATCACTCTTCTGCTACGTGTATCTTTACTGACGGTTCTAAATTTTGTCGTGGCCTTAGGTTTGCTAGTGTGTTCCCTGACTCCTCCTTTCACAGTATACTCCCCTCCATTGCCAGTATCCTTACTGCAGACAGTTATGCCATTCTTTTTGCTCTAAAATGTCTTCTGAGGTTCTCTTCTTCCATCTCGGTTATCTTCTCCGATTCTCTCAGTGCGCTCACTTCCTTACATGCCACGCCTTCTTCTCATCCTCTAATCACCCAGATTCAGGAGTGGCTGTTCCGTCTTTCTGTTATGAAAAAATTGATTCCCCCCTGCTGGGTTCCTAGCCATATTTGAAATACAGGCAATGAACAAGCTGACTCAATGGCGCGCTCTGCTGCATTCGCCTCTAGGTGCTCCTTCCACCCCATTCCAACTTTTGTTTGCTTCCCTCTTCTAACCCGCCTCTTCTGTGATCGTTGGCAATCCTCGTGGGACCAACAGATTCACAACAAACTTCATAATGTTAAACCCTCTGTTCTTCCCTGGCACACAGCAACCCATCCCAATCCTTGCTCGTCTTCTCTTAGGTCATACTCGCCTGGCTTATAATCATTTGATAAGCCTTGATCCTCAGCACACCTGCTTTCACTGTAACTGCGCTGACTATCCATCATCTTTTTCTTGATTGTCCGTCTGCATTCCAACAAGGTCTTGCAGCGTTCCCATTCCTTTCCACACTCCGTCGGTCCCTACACCTTACTGATCTCCTTGGTGACTCTCACACTGTTTCTCTTTCCAGTATTATGACTTTTCTTACTGCACTTCGTATCATATGTTTCATTTTATTATTTAACCCGCTTTCTTCTACCTTAGTTCCATATAGCCATATTTTGGCTTGGTGCAAATTCTTCATTATTCCTTCCTTCCGTCGAGCACAGACAGAAACTCACACACACACACGTATTGACAAAGATACACACACACCAGATATAAACATACTCATATACAAAAAAAAAAAAAAAAGGAAGAAAAAACATACACAGACATAAACACTTACACAGCCACATATGTACAAACGGAAACACATACAGAGCAACATGCACGCAATCACAGTCGCACACAAACACATACATACACGCACACAGAGACAGACACAGACACTCACACGCATAAACACACACAATAACAAACACATAACATTAATGGTATTTTCGCAGAATCAGAAAGATAATCCATGTCATAAATTTTCATCATTTGTAAATGGGGGTCCCCCTGCAGTTCAACCACCAAGTCTTTAAACATGATTCATTACATCAAGTATTGATTAGTAATTATTTGTAGAATGTAGGCAATTCCGAGCACCGTTATTCTGTAATAGCTGAATAAACACCTGCACGGCAGATCCATCTGGAGTTGCATAGAGAGACAGACAGACAAATGAGGAAATGAAGGAATGTTGTGGTGATGAATCGGGTGAGACAGTACGTCAGGAGAACTGCTCTGATATGGTATGGTCAGGTGGAGAAAATGGAGAATGTAAGACTGACGAAAATTGTATGTCAGTGAGGTGGAGGGGAGGAGAGGGAGGGGGAGACCGAGGGTGGGATGGAGAGATTGAGTGGAGGGGCATTTGAGAAAGGCAGGTATGAGGTAGAGGGAAGGCAGCCAAATAGCGGAGGATAGGGCGACAGGGAGTCACTTTGTTTGTGGCCACCACCTACGGGACTGAGACTTCTGGCTATAGATAGATAGATGGATGGCAGACGATTACTTCTCTCACCTCACACCGCAGTAGGCGGAGAGAGAGAGAGAGAGAGAGAGAGAGAGAGAGAGAGAGAGAGAGAGAGAGAGAGAGAGAATCTAAGATTAACTGGCAAGGTTCAGATCGAACACCTGATCCCATACAAGAGATTCATTACGAAGAATTTTAAAGAAGGAAGAGATTAAAGTTCACTTTCATGTTATACATAACAGCATGGTGCTATATGTTTTAAACAGAAATAGATATACATTGTTTATACTATCTCAGTTCCATAATATTTCTTGATATTTTTCTTGTAATTCATTACGTTGTAGTTGACACACAATCCGGAAGCAATGAACTCTAGCACTAGGGCTCCACCCACTCGCCTTCTCTCACGTCCTCATTCACGCCTCTCTTTCTTCATGACACTGCCTCCCTCTCTAAAAAACGATGAGAGCGTTATCTGTAGCTGAATTTTGTACTTGTCTTAGAGGGTACATACAAGGTTATTCATCCCTTTGGTTCAGTGAGGTACACCAGTGATAAATCTTGTCCTTTCCAGACAAGTTTATTCATCTCTGAGGAGATCTGTAATAAGCTAAATTCTGCTGCTTTTCCCTCACCGATACAAGGTTTGACTGTTTCATTCGAGTTAGCCAAGCCTCTTCCTTTCTCTTCTGAGACCAAGTATCACCTGACTCCTCACTATTCTTTACTGATATGTCATTTGTCAGTGAGGATGAAATCTGTTTAATCATTTGTTTCACCATTTGGTCCCTCCCAAGTCCACTCCTGCTGCGTTTCTTCTGAAAGCGTATATCGCACTAATGATGTTCATTTCATCAAATTTCAAATTTATTTCACCATTCTCATTTCAAATACCTATTTCAGAATGCTCTGCTGCAGTCTGACATTTTCTTTTATTGTATACCTGAAAAAAAAAAGTCTCCCGTCACAAATATATACTAGGTTTTGTGTTTATTCATTGATTTAAAAAAAAAATCTACATTATCAAATGCTGTTGTTGGTCACAGACTTAGATTAACTTAATCTTTTATCTCTTGTTTGTGTCATTATTAGGTGTGTTACTTTTTCATTTATACTAAAATATTCATCAATGTTACTACTTGAATATTTGATGATCAGAAGCCCATACATTATGTTTCTTCTTTTCTTGTTTGCTTCTGTAGCACAATAAGAGACCATCACACACAATGAATGCATCACCTAGTCTTCTAACCTCGCTAAGATGTTAGATATCCCAGTCCATATCTCTCAGTTTTTCAAGAAGAAAAGCTAAGTTAGCTTCGCTAACAAGAATCGGAGTTGTATGTCCCAAGATTCAATTTCCAAAGGCGATTTGCTTTCCTTCCCCAGAGATTCTTAGCATCCCTTGCTTTGGTGTAAGTCTGACTCCCGCCACGATTAGCAACTCCATTGCTGCAGGGTACCTGGGTCCATGGCTTGGTAAAATAATTTGGAAATATCACAGGGAAGTATAATAACGTACTGAACAATAGGCAGAGAAAAGGCAAAAGAAAACGAGACGAGTGATGAAGAAAGAACCTCACCATGTTATTCACACGCTGCCCGTGTAGGCTATTTCAGATATCAAATCTCTTTGTGAAATTTTATCCCCGGTAGTTGACTAACTGGACATTTTCATAAACTGGTACCTTACTGAACTCAATCAATAATTAAGGTGAAACAGAAATTAAATCAGAATCATAAGACTGCGGTACTCTTGTTATCCAAATTAGTTCTGGCAGTTTCATTCTGTTGTCCAGCTAAGAAAAATATTCGTCAAATTTTATTGTTAGCTCGGATTGCTAAACATATCCTTCTGATTCTTTTGACATATTCCTATCTACACACTGTATGATTTAAATTTCTTAGTTACCAAGTTACTATCGTTGCACTTTAACATGATAGCTTTAGATACCATTTTTTTCATTAACAAAAGAGTTCGACTGTACAATACTGACATAAGAAAAACTAAGGAAATAAGTCTGTAATGGTCTGGCATAGCAATGTCATCAATGCAGTGTCATACTTTAATATATGAACTGTACAAACCAACAGCTAAAAGCAAAACAAACAGCTTCACTGCGCAAGTACGGACAGGGCAAAAAGGGAAGTGATTCATTTACCAGTTGACCGTTCACCAGCCGCTCCCACCACATACAACACCAAACCCTCTTGGCTAGCCAAAACAGATGCTGAAACTGAATGCTAATGCTTATGTACTGAGCTGCGAAGATAATATTCAATGACAGTTCTGGGCCTTCCTAAAGAAAGCATAATTGAACATAGTTTTGAAAATACTGCATGTCATCACTTGAGGAGCAAACAACTATTTGCATGTAATTTAGTAACTTATAGGCACCAACACTTACAATACAGTAAAAATATCTGTGCAACGGAATGAAAATTCTCATACTTAAGAACGCGCCAACTTTTCGGCAAATTCTTTAACACTGAAGAATTTATCAGTGTACCTATCTGCTTGGAAAAAAATCATATTTACTTATTTGAAACTTCAGGGTCTATAAAGAGAATAAAACGAAGGATACGTAGGCTATAACAGGTAAGCAGCAAATTACTGTTAACTTACCTAACACTGGTTAGCACTGGACTGAATAGAAAAACAACCTTTCCAGTCTCTGCTGTCAGCAGTCCCCGTTCTCCTTGTACGTTCACCGTGGCTGCCACAGTCACACTGTCCTCCCCTCTCTCTCTCTCTCTCTCTCTCTCTCTGCACATACCGTCACCGATGTTCTCTCTCTCTCTCTCTCTCTCTCTCTCTCCATCGAACCCTTATATCCGTCTCCCTAATGTGTCTCATTCCAAGTAATCTATTCCTTTCTTCCTTACTGCGCCCTTAATACTTTATCTCCTCTCCACTGTGCAGTCTGTCCGCTCTCTCCCCTTACTGAATCCTCTCATCTTCAAGTCCTCGACGTCATAATGTGCAATACATTCTCCTTATCATCATGGAATAACATTTTCTGGCAAAACAATATTGCAAAGATTCTCGGAAGCCTCATTATAACGGTTTTGTCAGTGGAACCTCTGTGGAGAGAGCTCTCACCTAACCTGCATAATTGGCAGGAAGATTAAAATGCAGATGACGGATGGCAGGAAGATTAAAATGCAGATGTACCCGTCATACTCTCGGGCTTAAAGGACTGTGTCTAAACTCTACACTAGGAACAACAATATCTCCTGGGCTGAATATAATCGTCTAGTATATAGTAGAAAGAATTACAAAAGCTGTCCTAATACTAATTGGTTAAATAAATGTTTCAGTCCCCTTGACTGTTAGCGTCTGTTGATGGCAGACAAAAAGCTTAAACCTCATCATACTAAAGAGCTTAACCGATTTTCAAGCCCACTTCCCTCTGATCAGTCTCATCCTCGCTGAATAATACTATTTGGTGCTAGCAAGAACACAGTATAAAATTTCTTTAAATCACTCGCAACGTTTCTAAGTTCACCAGATCTTGTTACTGTGAATGAATCCTGTGTAGAATGGCTCAGTTCTCTGAACGTTTGTGAGCAGCGTTCCCTAAATATGAATGTAGTTGTTGCATTAAAATCCCGAAATTAATCACAGTCAGTTTAAACTAGACAAAATCAGTATACCTGTGTACAACTAGCATTACCTAGATTGAACCTGACGATGCTGGAGATAACCCGAAATGTTAGGATAAAAATGGTTAACCCTAAATATAGCTAAATTTTTCAGTCAAAATTAGTTTCAACAGTAGCTTTGCATGAATAAACTAGATCTAGCAAATCGCCAGGTCGGAAAAAAAAGGAAAAAAAAGAGCATTGCAGAAGCGACCTATAGTGCCAAAATACATCTGCTTCATCAATTTCTGAACACATCTGATTCAGATACATCCAAACCGTGTTAGTCTTCTATACTGCTGAGTACCTTACTTCCTTCACATCCAGGACAAGTAAAGCATACCCGCGTTGTGCAAGTATGTTGTAAAGGGATGATTTGCTCTCGTTCCACTTCATTATGGTGCATAAAAACTTTCACTCATTTCCTATTCCCGGTTAAGGAGGATGGTCAGGTAAGTTGGAGGCCGCTATTCTGTTTATTATTTTGGCTCTAGCGTCAGAAACACAATGTTATCCTTCTGACTGTCATCAGCTGACAGCCTTTTTTTTTTGGGGGGGGGGAAGGGTCTATCGACCTTTGGCTCGAAAGCCTAGGTCATTATGCAAATTTTAATTATCTTAATTTATATTATATTTTAGTTTTTATAATTTTTATTTTGATTTCTTATTTTATTGAAATCATGTTTTTTTCCAAATTCAAAAATAAAAAGCAAAAACCTAATCTAACAACCAAACTGATAAATCTAACTTATAAATAGCTAAGCGGCACTAATGGGTAAAATACCTCGACCAACAGAATACCATCGACTGCAAATAGATAATGTCTCTCTTCATTACACATCCAAACTCATCTGCTGACCGTCAGGCGAGGCACATATATTAATATTGGGGACATGTACAAAAAGCGAAATGCCTCGCCCAACAGAACACTATCGACTGGAAGTGCCCAATACCTCTCTGTATTGGACACTTGCACTCATCAGCTGGTGGCTGTCAGGCGAGGCACGAGGTTAAATACAGGGGACATCAGTATACGAAACAGAACCATAAGAAGCAGGAACAATTCCAAACGCTTCAACTGTCAACCCTAATTAAAGTACACAATATACATATCAACAGCAGAAAAAAAATCATAACCAAAGACAGTAAAAAAAAAAAGAGAAAAAAAAAGGTCACAACACACTGACCAACCTGGCCTCTCTTAAGAAAACCAGCAATTTATCAGTCATAAGATTCCCATCACCCAAGATAATGAAAAGGGTAAAGACGACATCTGCTGCACGACAGTAATTTATAAGTGACTCGCCTTCAAGACAAAATCGCCGACAGCGCAGGATGATATGACCGATAGATAACACCGCACCACAGCTGTCAGAGTGGGGTAAGAACTGTTTTTTCAATATGTGGCAACATATGGGTGACACTTGTGCAGTTCAATCGCAGTCTTGCCACTATTCTTCCTTCCAAACGACTGGGACAATTTGCTGTATCCCAGTCACGAAGGAGCGGCTTACAAGCTGGAATGTTCAGTCTGGCCCACTAACCCTGCCACAAATGATTTATAGATTTTGTTCCGAGGGATAGATTCGACTGTAGATCGTGAGGAACGTCCCAAGAATCCTCGAACTCCACAGCCGACTTCGCAGGTAAATCAGTCTGCTCATTGCCATAGATAAGACAACGACCAGGCATCCAGAGCAACGTGAAGACCTTATTGTACTAATGCAGTTTATTAATTCTGTGGCCCTGGATCTCTTTAGAATCAGTAGTGAAAGAAACAGGTGCTTGAGGGACTGACTTAGAGCCGGAAAATATGGCAATGAGTCATGTCGGGAATTCAAAACATAGTCTAAGGCTTTATCAATGGCAAAACGTTCAGAGGTAAACACAGATGTATAAGTTGGCACCTGAAACCTGAGGGCACATTCAGTCGACCGCAAACTAGCACCAACACATTCACTTGGCTTGGAGCCATTGGTGTACAGTTGTTGAGACCCCAAATGACAGACATGATGCTGCAGAACAAGTTTTGTACCTCCACCTCCGTCGCCTTGCCTTTTGGTACTGTAAGCCATGGAACATCAACTGTGTAATTTGGTGGCTCCGAAGGTGCTATATTTTTAAACACCAACTTTTCACAGTCATTGACGTTCACACCAATCTCCTTAGCCGGTAACTGGGGGCGGATGGCAAGTGGACAACGATCACCCCGCACAAGATAGTGGTATTGAAGAGGGTGGTACAGACCACATTGCCGATATCACTTTTACAGGCGGTCCTAATAACATACGATAAAATAAGAATGGTCCCAATGGATATGGATGGAAGGTACATTCGTCTTCACTTTCATACAAGCTATACATGTACAGTACACCTCAGGGTTCCAAGACACATTCATAAATACATATTCTGCAACACATCCAACTTCCTTGATGTAGTAATAGATGCAGACCAAGATATGCCCTCATAATCTCTGCGAATGAGCATAGTTAAATATGTCGCTGACTGATCTACAGCTTTGGGCATTTTTTTTTTTTTTTTTCACTTTCTGCACTGCAGTTTCTTCGCATCCTAATGCGTGCATATATTCCTTTGTCATTTGCACTTCCATTTTATCTCCATGTCATATTTTCCATTATTCAAATTTCCAGGATGTGCCAGTCCCTTGTGTAAATAAATCATGTATGAATAAGTTTTTCGTTGCTTCTATATGAGAATACGAATTCAGCCATGGTTAAGGTTCAGAATGGCAGGTGCAAAATGGTAACCACGACAATGATTCGGTTGCAACTGGGTGACAGCCAACTGAGTGGCAGGACAACCAACTACTGTTCAGTGGCAAATGGACACCAACCACCTTGGCGTCGCGGAGTTGCCTACTAGCACTACTGTTGACTAATTGATGGTCACTTAGATGTCCAACTCAGTAGGCTGTCGTCCAGCTGACCTGTTGCTCAGTTGTCTGTCACCCAGCTATACCCAACCCATTTCTCAAAGTTACAGGTTCTAAATAGCAGATGAGTGTATAACACAGATCTCCTTTGACTGTACAGTCAGCATCAAAACTCATGTCACCTCTTTAGCTTTTCTCTTCATGGCCTGGAATATCAGGCCCTTTAAACGTGCACTGATGTCATTGATCCATAGCTTTCATCAGTGTCGGTTGACTTGACAGATTTCTGGAAGTCCTTGGAGGAGAGGAGAGGCAACAGTACTTCTAGCTCCGGCTGTACATGGCGTTACAGGGGCTGTACCTCTTTAACTTATTCTACTGAAATGGTTTCATTTAGCCTTTGTAATACAGCTGTACTACATGTTCTTCAGTAGCTCATGAGTATCTGTATTGGGCATTAATTCAAGAAGTGAGAAACTTAGGCATAGAGCATCAAATGGACATCATCCTATCTATCTTTCTATTACCAGAAGCCTTAATCCCATAAGGGGTGGCCACAAACAAATCGCCTCCATGTCGCATTGTCCTCCTACATTTCACTGCTCTGCTCCCAGCTCACACTCCCGTCTCTCATATACCTTTCCACTTCATCACTCCAAATCATCCTTGGCCATCCCCTAACTCACCCCTCCTCCACCTCACTCACATACACTCTCTTCGTCAGTCTCTTGCTAGCCATCCTCTTCACATGGCCAAACCACCTCAGTGTATCTCTCCGAACGCATTCTATCACATCCACATCCACACCACAACGCTCCCTTACTTCCCCATTTGTCAGTCGGTCTCTCCTTGTGACTCCACATGCGCCTCTCAGATAACACATATTTTCATTGCTCTCACTCTTGACTTGTGTCCCTCCAACAAGGTCCAAGCTTCACTTCCATACGTTAGAATTGGTATCACAATGCCATCTTGCAACGACTTTTTTACTTCCATGCTCACTTCCCTGTTCCTTACCACCGTTTTCAAAGAACCAGCAACCGCTCTTGCTTGTTGTATCCATTGAAGCACTTCACCCTCTAAACTTCCATCCTTACTCATCACACTACCCAAGTACTTAAATGTACTCACATTTTCCATTTCCTCCTCATCCAACCTCACAGTACATTCAGTGACTTCATTTTTCTCAAAGACCATAACTTTATCCTTTCCTACATTCACCTTAAGATTCCGTTTCGCACTCTCCCAAACTCATTCACCAAGCCTTGCAGCTCCCCTTCGTCTTCATTCAACAACACAATATCATCTGCAAACAACAGTATAGGGCGTTTCCAAACAGTGCCCTCTCTCATTAGCGCCACTCCAACATCCACTACCCTACCTTGTATCTCTCTATATACAGTTTGAACAACCATGGAGACATGACACATCCCTGTTTCAATCCAACCTTCAAATAGAAAAATTCACTCAGTTCACTATCCACACGCACTGCAGCCTTAGCACCATCATACATACTCTTCACGATATTCAGCAACTTCCCTTTTACATTATATATTCTTCATAGTTTCCACATTTCTTGTCTATCCACCCTGTCATATGCTTTCTCTAAATCCATGAAGGCCGCATACTTCTTTCCTTTCTCTAGAAACTTTTCCACTAATGACCTAAGAATGAATATCTGATCTACACAACCTCGTCCCTTCCTAAAACCTCCCTGTTCTACACCAGCTAATATCTCTGTTATTTCCCTAATCCTGTCAAAAAGTATCCTACCATATACTTTTCCTATTACACCAAGAAGACAAATGCCCCTATGATTACCACACGCATCTTTTTCCCCTTTTCCTTTGTACAGAGGAATAACTATACCTGACCTCCAGTCCTCAGGGACTCTACCTTCCTCCGACGCCAATCTGCACATGTTCCAAATCCTTTCTACTTCTATCTCTCCCCCATGCTTCAGCATTTCACCACACACTCCATCAATTCCTGGGGCTTTCCCCATTTTAACTTTCTTCATTGCTTCCACAACTTCCATTCTACTGATTTCTTCCTCTGTTCACATCCCTCCTTCTCCCAGCCATTCCCCAGCCACTTATACTAGCAATAGTTTCATTCTCTGTGTTCAATAATTCCTTAAACTGTTTTGTCAATCTTCTCACTTTTTCCTCCCTTCTCTATTAGCAGTCTACCATTTTTTTCTTTTACTTCCCGATGAACTTCTTTATCACCCTGTCTAACTCTCTTCATCCCAATGCGACCAATTCTTCAGGTGTAGTTCTTGAGGATCTGATGGAACCACTCTAAACAACACTGACTTTCAGCATGGCAAGTCGAAAATACCTGATATCCTATTTTAGGTTTATGGATAATTCCTAAAAAAATGTTCGTCATGAACCAGATTTAGAGGAAAGCCCACAATCGGTGGTATAGTCAGCCAAAAATGTCGTGTCGTCGTTCCGAAGCCCGTAAATATTCGGAGATAAGTCGAAGCAGAAGGGATAGCTTCACAAGTCTGGCAACTGTGTCAGACCGGACGGTGGTGAGGGTGAGTGGTTTGGGGGTGGATGTGGGGTAGTGGAGGATGCGTGTGCTACATGGATTGTCATATCTAATTCATTTTTTATATTTGGAATACTTTAGAGGACGGAATAACGGTGGAATACGTTTTATAGTGAGTTTGGAATTTATTGAAACGTCTTGATTACAATAATTTGAATCTCCCCTCTATTTCCTGTCGCCTAATATTGATAACTGACTGATGGTGAAGCTATGGCTATGTGCTGGTGGGTGTATATCTTGGTTTCATCACTTTGCATAACACCTGTGGCTTGGTTTCCCTCGCCCCTTTATCAAAACACTAACTACTTGTGGAAACAAATGTTTTTCTTGTTATTATTGTGAAGGTGCCGCAGGCCTGTGTCACAGTACACATGGTATGTCATGTTCAGAAGGTAAACACACAATATATACAAACACAGCTGTTTTCCTTCATTCTGATGTTATGTGGCTAGTTGATACCCGGCTGATGGGGTGTGGCAGGAAGGAATGTAGAAATGCCCGAAACGTCCAAGGGTGGTGGCCCGTGGCTCAAACGTCCGTGGCAGAAACATCCGAGCACTGGCAGGAGGGTGGAGATGAGACGGGGTAGCACCTCGTCATTTCTCCTAACGCTTGTTTTGCTACACTTTCTAGGCATCATTTCAGGTTGACGACACATTTCACTACGTACATGTATTAAATCAGCCGTAATATCGCATTTAGCACCTTTACTCTGCGGTGTATTGCTAGAATACACTGCCAACAATAACTACAGCACACACAGCCCACACCTAACTGACCGAGCCAATGTATGGCCCGGCCTGCATTATAGCTGCAGAAATCTTTAAATGAACGAACGAACGAGCAGACACATCCTTCACTACCCCACCCCCACCCCCACCCCCACCCCCAAACTCATAGATTTAACTTAACCTAGATGCCATATCGCCCATTCTTCAGTAAAGCGGCGATGCGTCTGAGAGGCCGCCATCTTGGAACGGTCAAGCGTTTAATAGTAGCGCTTGTTTTGAAGTTAATTCATACAATGAAAATTAATGTTGTGGTTGTTGGGGTGGTGGTTGTGGTTGTTGTTGCTGTGGTGGTTGTTGTTGTTGTGGTGGTGGTGGTGGTTTAGTTGTTGTGGTGATGGCGCTGTTTGTGGTTCCTGGTTAATCTGAAACGCGAACTCGGTAGACTGTAGGCTTATGTTTCCCTTCTCCTGCAACCCACCAGCCCTCTTTCGAGCGACAGGAAAGTACCTGTGGGACACTTGCATAACCAGACAGTTGAAGCGCTAGTGCTATCGGTGCCACCACTGATTTATTCCGATGATTTTTACTCCCCAGAGCAGCACAGTGATACGGCATTTCTAGGTAAACAGTGGTCAGCTTTGCCCATTGTCAGAACACAGTATCGAGTTGTTCCAAGATTGCCGCCGCGCAGACGCACCGAAGGCAGTGTCATGCGGCATTTAGGTTTATATAGGGCTTATATCTATGCCCAAATCACCCACCCCCAGCACCGTCTGGTCTGACACAGTTGCCAGACTTGTGAAGCTATCCCTGTTGCTTGGACTTAACTGTTAGAATATTTAAGGAGTTCAGAACGAAGACACGACTTTTTTGGTTAACTATACATGGTGATCTCTGGAAAATAATGGGATAGTTATCAACATACAAGAGATAAGCGAGTGGGGACACTGCCATCCAGTACTCGTAAACCATGATGCTGTTGACTGTCCATCGTCGCTGATGAGACAGTGTTGGTCAGCATGGCAAGCCCAAGTGATTGATGGAATGTCTACCAACGTGAATGACCTAGTCAAATGAGGTTTGCCAGTCAGTGTTCGATGACCTTGGATGGTGACGACAGCTGAATGTCCATGCGTCTGGTAAGTAGAGAATGCTTAGTCGATTCGATGAATGAACACCACCCAGAGCTGACACTGAGAGTGGAGTCACCGTCATCCTGCAAGCAGAGGTAAAAGAGTGATGGAAAGAACGATACAGAGGTCATATGATCAAAGATCATGGTTTTAGGATTCGTACTCTTGAGAGCTTTGGGTCATGATATCCGTTTACTCAGAAGGCTCCCTAGCACTTATTTCCTTATTGAAGTAATCCTGGAAACAGGAAGTTAATTTTCTCTTTTACAGTATTAATGCAATTAATGTCGGTCTGTGAAAGACAAGGGCACCATACATGTCAGTAAATGGGTGTAGGGTTCAAAATAAATCACTGCTCAATAGGTGCTATATGTCTCCTATGCTGACGAGATTATGACCTTAGGTCACGTATTCTAGTGAGCTTAAGGTCGATATTCTGTAGACCTTAGGTTCCCTAATCTGGAGACCTTAGGATCCGTATTCTTGACCATAGAATCCGTATTCTGGGGAACTTAGAGTATTCTGGAGACCGCAGGTCCATAGCTTATGTTCTGTATTCTGGAGAGTTCAGGATCCGTAATCTGTAGAGTCTAGGCTTCGTATTCTGGAAAACTTAAGTTTCGTACACTTAAAGGTTTAGTTCTTGATTTCTCTAGAGCTTAGGGTTCACATTCTTCAGAAGTAGTGCTTCGTTCTTTTGAGAACATATGTTTCGTGTTCTTGAGAACCCACGTCCCGTATTCTCGAAAACGTAGGTTGAGCGTGGGTGCTCTCGTTAGGTTCAGGCCAAGTTTGGTAGATAAAGCAACTCAATTTAAAGAGCAATCAGTAGAACGTCAAGGTCACAGGGAAATTCAAATTTTCGACGTTTAGATTGTTTGTTGGGTGAGGGTGTTGCACTCTCTGACTGCTCTTTCTTCTTTATTACTGATTTGTCATTTTTGTTATCTATCTATCTGTCTATCTCTCTATAACTATATCTATAGCTATCTATATCTATCTATCTATCTATCTGTCTGTCTATCGATAAAGCACAGTAGAAGTCTTCGCAGATTTTATATGTCCTTCCTTTGACGCCATTTTCATGAGATCAATTGATATTTTGTCCACGCGAAGGTCTGTAGACCTAGCGGCATTTTTTTTTTTATAAATCTCGCCCAAATCTAGCTCAAGTTCTAAGTCCCAGTACACGGACATTAGCAATTTATCAACAGTACTTCAGTTAGACGTACAAACTCTGCTTATTTTTGCTTTCTTAGAACAAATGCATGCATCATTACAAATGCATGCAACATTAAAGTACATTAAAGTAAAGTAATAGAAGTAAAGCAGTCTACTGGGAAAGCATAAAGAAGTTACCCCTAAGAGTTGTATTTCGTTTAGTGTCTACTGTATATTAGAATTTTATTGATAAGAATACGTCTAACCTCACAAGTACCGTGGCACTAGAAATAATGGATATTTAACTGGTTTGCTAACTTTCCAATAACAGGGTTCTCAGACTAAGGAAAACTTAACTGGTGTCAGTAACGTGCTGAGAATAAGGAAATTTTTGTCTGTGTTCATCAGTATCATTGATAGCCTCATTTCAATACTTCGTTCCAGTAGTTTGGTTAATTACATTTTCAACTTTTGACATTTTTTCATATACATGGAGCATGTACTTGAAAGTACTTGAAGTTTTTCAAGTACCATCGGATTATGTGCAAGAACAAATACATTGCATTTCTAAAATCCCACCAGTACACATACAAGTACATGATACTTTGTATTTAAGTAAAGGTGCTAGTACATGGACCTCAGTATGAATAACATCCAAAACTGAATCCATTATTCCTTCATAAAGCCATGCATCTTCTCATTTTCATTCAGCCCATTCATACTAAAAGCAGCTTATTTCACCACATCGTGTCTAACATTCATCTGGATGGCCTTTCTGACAGCTTTCACCCAGTTTCCCTCCTCCCCTGCAGGCCAGCTGGTAGGTAGCAAACCAAGAGGCGTTTCCGCAAGAACTAAAAGCCAAAATACTTTCTGAGACAACTTTGATTTCAGAAGAATATAACTATAATGACGCAAGATATCAGCTGATTGTCTGAATACAGTATACGATTTGCTTCATCATGTGCTGTATTACCCCGACTATTAATACGACTCACATACATGAGATGAGTGTCCACCGAATTGTGGACTTTTGTGCATCATTTGAGAAGCCGACTTAGTATGTCTGCTTACGGTGTAGGGAAGTCATGATCACTTAAAGACAAAGTGTACCTCGGGAGCAATCTTGACTAATTGTGACGAATCTCGTGCGGAATTTCATCTAAAACTTCTGTACTCGTGATAATGCGTTGTTGTTTAGTCAACATACTTTCATTTTTTTCCATATAACATGTCGTTCATTGCGCGGCCTTAAAGCCACCAGACAAGATGGCGGCCTGTCGAGAAGTCTAAAATTACCCAGAGAAGCCACTAATGATTGAAACACACACACACACACACACACACACACACACACACACACACACACACACACACACACACACACACACACACACACACACACACAATATTTTTTCCAAATATGTAAAATGTTAAATATAACTTCTTGATAAAAAGGAAGAGTGTAACTAATAATATACCTGCTTGCCATTTCCTTTCCCATATTTTAAAGTTATTTTCCTCTACCAATTGAATCTAAAAAATAAATAAATAAATAATATATACTAACAAGTAATGACCCTTTATACAGAGTTACGCTTGACCGGTGAATAAAGATTAACAAAAACACATTCTACATCAATATTTATTTGAACAATTAATTACATATTTGATCATCATCTAATTTTTCATTGCTTCATAAAGCTCGTGGGGACTCGGGGCTAGATACTCATTTAAAGGCGAGGGTGACCTGCCTGTATATGTTCTCGTAACTTCGTCTACTGTTCCATCTGCCGTTGCCCTTGACCTGCCTTCCGCCCTTGCTTGGGACTGTCGTGGCCATCTCTCCTGCTTTTTTGTTTGTTTGTTTGTTTGTTTTCGTCTTTTTTTTTCTGCCCTCCTCTGACGGGCTCTTTGTTTCCCCATGCCCCAACATTGTTAGTGTGGGCGAATATCACAAATAAACAAACAGCCTGTATAAGCCATAAAGCCCAATCATTCCTCGGATTTCAATCACTGCGGGGCCTATCCACTTCCAGTCTTATTACTTAGTAGATCACCAGCGTCATTTTGACATATGGTTACCACTCAACGTATTCAATGGTTTTCCAAGTTACAGAAAGCCATTTTACTTCTTAATCAATGTAGAGTCACCTGAAAGCAACAGTACATTTAGTGGATTGTGGGCACCCCACCTATCACATACCGCTGTTTATACGGTACAATGGAATAATCCATCTCAAACCCAAGAACCGTCTAGAATCTTCACTGATCAGGTCGTGGTGCGTCTCGCTAACTAAGGTCCCTATCTGTAACCGCCGTATTCAAGACATCCACTGGTAATATAACAAATACTTCTTTGTTGCACATGCAGTATGTAGGACACACGACTAATTATTCTCAGACACCAGCAGTACAAACAGGATTCTAGGCAGAAAACTCAAGCACCACACCAGTCAGCACAAACACGAGAAGACTTCAGTCTTTTCTGTGAGAAAGAGACTGGTTAATCTAAATAACGAAGCTTTGCTATAAGGAAATTAAAGAATCATTACCCACTCTGGCTATCAGCTATAAATAGTTGAGAACTTAACGATGAGAACACATTACATCAGATTAAAACAATTATTAGACATTGCTTAACAAACCAAATCATTTTGAATGAAGCTACTATCCAAATTAAGCCCCTGAGCCATTTTAACAAAACTATGACCCTCGAACACCCATCTCACAGAAATTGAAGCTGATATGCGAGACATACTGAGGTTATCAAGATGAACTTCCGATTCCACACAGCACCAGATAATTCAATACAAACTTTGTTTTTCTGTGATAGCAACTCTTATTTCTTGTACCAACTTCAGAGAATATGTTTAACAAAATAATGAAACTCAGTGATAAAGTACAGGAAGGTGGATTGTCACGTGAAGGCGGGATAGGAATTGCTTGCCACATTGAATATGGCACAAGTCAACCTATGAGTGGGTTAAATCTCAATACGAAATCCAATCCCGATCAGTAGTGTGCTCTGCACGATGACACAATTTCTCACTATTGGTTATGATACCAGCTTGCAAACTTTCTACCAGCATCAACGTCACAGTACTGCATACTTACTGTCTTCTGCTGTAATTTTAGAAGGCATTCAGAGCAGTAAAAAATGCCTCTTATTTAGGTACAGTAATCGGCATCTGGTATTTGCCACAAACTTTCATAGCTACTACAAATTACAAAACATTCAGTGTTCGTAAACCCCAATGAAGTAATTTTGTGTCATGGAGACGCAGAGTGACATTGTACGAGTGACGCCAGAATTCATTTAAATATCTTTTAGTGCTTTACCTCTACATACCGGTACTACTAATTTAGCCCGATTATTTTTTCTAGCCTGAGATGTGAGAACCAAAGATCTGAAGCTAGCAAAAAGTTAACCTTTCGGGGAAAATTGAACGAAAGAGGGCCAAAATTAAGGTCCATTAATTTAGAGATGCCAGGATACATTGCAAAGAGAAATGGTTACTGAGGAATGCAGTTCCAGAAATAAATCAGGTGCATATACGAAGGATGAAGGAAATCGGTTAATTATTGCACTATAGTTAAGGAGAAATGGGATAAAAATGCATTGTTAGGCAGGTACTGCTTGAACGGTGTAATGAGGGAGGAATGAAAGCAGGTCGTTCAAGAGCTGTAATAAATGAAACAACAGCTGTAGAGAGAGACAGAAATGCAACACTGCTGCGAAATGTGAGAGGTTGAAGGGAATTTGTAAGAGGAGGAATGTTATGATACGATGAATCTTTGACTCTGTTTTGTTAATAGTCGACAGTACATAAGGAGCTGTCCTCTGTACGGTATAAGGGAAAATCAGCCGTCTCGCTCTATGAAGTCTGAAACTGTCCGATTTACAGAAAGCACAGAGTTGATTCAGTACCTCCATTCTCTAGGAAGTGAATTCTGCAAACGAAGTAGAGTGATCCTACCATAACAGGTTCTGAGAGACAGAATCACAAAGGATGTTGAGAACTGATTAAACACTGAGTTGTATGTTACTGAAAATTAATGAATATTCCTGTGGGAGTTTTTGGCAGGCTGAAAGATGGTGGATTTGAGTTTTTGATGCTTTAAAAGCAGCAATGTTTTCTTTGTCCCAGTTAGGCACATCAGATAAGTTGGGAACTAAGTGTGCTGTAACGTCATCCCGTGATTCCTGAAAAAGTTTCTGAGGTGGACACTGTGAAAAGCGGATGGAAAAGTGAAGGTTGGAGTCAACAGTGTATGAATAGACAGGGTTAGATATGCAGTTCAGGTCAATAATGAATAGTGAAAAGAGAGAAGGTGAAAAGACAGAACCATGAGGAACACCAGGAATACTGAATGTCTTCGGAGAACACTGGTCATTTACAACCTAAGCTATGGTGCGACCAGAAAGCTTTAAATGAAGCTTCAGATAGAAGGAAGAAATCGTAAACGGGCAGTATATAAGTCGGAATTCTGTCAGACTCTACCGAAAGTATTTGAGACGTCAAGTGAAAAGACATTAATGTTTTGCCAAACTTCTAAAAGAAGGATGACCAAGAATCTGAGAGGAATGTAAGATCACCAATGGATTGTTTTTAACGAGATGTATACTGACGGTCAGACTGACGGTCAGAAAGGTTTTGAGAATACATAAACTTGGATAATCTCCGACTTGAAAAAAAAAACACTTAAAAATCTGGATATACAAAACATTCCTACTGAGAACAAAATTGGGACTTGGAAATATAAAATCTTCCTATTAAGAAGAAAATCTGGACTTTGGAAATAGAGGAGATTAATGCAACTGGGCAACAGTTAGTTCTTCTACACCCTCTGAATCAGAGCCAGTTTCCAGCAAGAGAGAATGGTGTCAGGTGACAGATGAAGGCAAACGAGATTCCTTGGCACATTGAACGGAACCACAGTTTTTAAGAGCCACAAGTGGAACATATGAAGATCGAACATCTTATCAGTATGGAGGCCAGAGGGAGTAAAATTTCAAATGTGATGGTTGAGAACCTGGAGGAACAGAAACAAAATCGCTCAGAGTAGAATTAGAAACAAAGGTTTAAACAAAAAGTTCAGCTTTATCAGACAAGGAGACAAATACAGAGCTATCAAATGGGTGAAGAGGTGGAACAAATGGAGAAATAACACTTGGGGAGGTTCTTGGGGAAGTGCAAGAATTAGTGTTGGAAGGCTCACTGCAAGTATAATCAACGAAGTTGATTTTGGAAAGACGTGAATAGATTTAGCATGACTCTGAACAGCTTGTAATTCATGAATCAATTGATGCTGGCACTTTTGAAAGCCACCTCCTAGTCATGAACTCTAACAGCATTGGAAGTGGTATGATTTAACCGAGGATTTTTGGTGGCATCAGTTAGAAGGTGAACAGGAGTGGAATATATGCTTCTATACTTGAGAGATTATCCTCTGTAATGAGCAGGACAATCCCTGTTGGTTCTTGGCCGTAAAAGCAATACAACGAGAAGCCACAGAAGCATTGCTCGAAGATCTCCAAATCAGCAGCATCGCAGTGCCACAGGCACTTCTTTTTAAGGGCGTCCACTGGCCTTACTGGAACAATAGGAAAGAATACTGACATACGCTGCGACAGGTGGAACTGTCTATCTATAGCCAGACGCCTTAATCCTGGGGTGGCTGTTTATCTTTAAAGGTAGCTGCTTTGCGGCGAGGGACACTGACCCACCGCCAATCCACCTGTTGACACGTAGGGAACACGTATGGATTGCTCTGCCGTATATAACACCCTGACTGGTACGTAAGTGGTATGTGAACGCTTCCATATGTCACATTAGCATTCGAGTGATCAGTATTGGGGATGCGAGGGAACGTGACACACGTTGGCAGGTCACAACGCCCCTCTGATAGCTCATTGCTCTGCCTCGACCTCAGTCGCCATGGGTTAGCCCGCCGCTCGAAGGCGACGGATGGCGACCTTTGTCTTGTGAAAAAAGAGAACCATCCCAGTGACAGACGTACACAAATTCTATCTTGATTAATCCTTGGTTTAAAAGGAACGCAGAGCCATAGGACGGTACTGCAAATCCCAAAGGCAAAGAGGAATACCTCTTTGACTCCTTGGGACTACCCAGAAGGTAGTCATTATTTACGAAGCCCCAAGTCACCCCTCTGTGGCTGTACCGGTTCTCACCAGTGCAGTTGGGGACTCACCCATTTAAAGTTTGAGAATAGATTGAGGATGTTTCGCCCTTAATACATCCACTTTTCGCCTGGGAAGATTGTGCTTGCATGCATGTGATTTCCTTGCATTGATGCTACCGGGCAACTCAGCCCGACACAGCATTGTAATAAAGGTACCCATGTTTGTGAATCCTTGGAACCAGCTGAATAGTTGGCTGCAGCAGGTCACTTAGGTTTAACAATAAATATGAGGACTCAGGTGCTCAACCACAGGCCGATGGACAGACAGGCCCTCGGCAACATCCAGATGGGCCATATTGGACACTCCTCTTGTGCAGCAGCAGCATGTGGAAGATTTTCGTTTTGTGCCACAAACGCCGAGTCGTCTGACGTCCCACCTTACGGTGCCCCATCAATGGGGTGCCCCAGTTTAGGCAGAAGTTTAAGCTGTTATAAAAAGATGTTAGTGTAGGGTGCTGTACTATCTACTCTAGCTTATGAAGGATAGAAATGATGTTGG
>NC_137046.1:21994948-22079948 GCF_032717465.1 Coenobita brevimanus
TTACAACATGACTTACTGATACTTTGTCTATCGTCCTACAGGTCCAACTAAGGTACCTTGACAGAGACCCATTATATACATCAGCATCACCATCACCATCACAGTCCTTTGGTGGAGAAATTTAGATATCTCTTCGATGTCCTTTGGTGGAAAAATTTAGATATCTCTTCGATGTCCTTTGGTGCATTAAAATCTCAGATCCCTCCTTTGTTGTAGAAATGACATGACGGCTGGCACGAGAAGAATGCTTGCCGCACCACTATGTTTTTATAAACAAGACAACAGATACCTTTGATAGCTACACCCACTTCTGGAATATTGCAAGGGGAAGGTCGAACTCCAGGTGCCCCACCCTCTATAAACTCTTGTCCGAGTGATAGTCTATTACTGTGCAAAATTTCGTGTGCCAGTGTAAAAACTATGCCGTTGTCCCACCAGTGTCATAATCAATTTCGGAAAGCATTGTGCTTCCACTGTACTTGAATTAACTGGGACCGCATTTTTTTTTTTCTTTGCAATGAATGAAGGGTTTGTACGAAATCCTGTGTTAAGGACTGAAAATAGTGAGGTCAGGGGAAAAAAAAAAAAGTATTTAGTGTAAAAGACTGAAATTAGCAGGGCTGGAGGAGCCAACCCATGGCGGCTCTGTGTACCCTGGATGAGAAGGAGCGACAGCGACTGCTGCATGAGGCCAAATACCTCCACCTGCCCTGCGTCCCGCGAGAAAGATGTCAGTCGCCCTGGCAGGACACAGTCTTCACGATGAAACCACTGTTCTCTAAGTCATTTTTTACAGAGGAGGAAGTGACTCTGTCAGTCATTTTTCCTCCTTCTTACTCATGCCTTCGAGTATTATCGGGGCCCAAACACGAGACATTTGCTCTCTCTGCTCCCTACTCATCACAAACACAAAACGAGTACGTGGATCTGTTCAATGTTATTCTTGCAATGGATATATCCACACCACACACACACTACATTTATAGATACCAGCCAGCACCATAGCATGTGGGTATGTGATAGGTGCCACACATCCACAAACACCTCTCTTGTTACACTAAACTCAATAATCACCCCCCTCCCCCTCCAACAACCTTCCTATTCACACAACCACTGCTGCAGCTTTGCCTCGGCACACAAATACAGTACCAACAACACATAATAAAACTGGAGGCACACTGCCTTGAACACCCACCTTAAAAATGTTTCAGCTAAATGCCAATGGTCTCATCTCCAAAAAAGAAGAACCTGCATTTTCCTTATCAGCGACAAAATAGACATTGCACTCCCACGAGCAACAAGGCTCACACATCACACAGACTTCAAACATCGAGAACTACTGACACATCCGTACAGAGAGAACACGGAGCCAAGGCGTAGGCCTCATCACCAACATAATAACATCTATCCACTACAAAGACACAGCACAGACAATACAATCACTTGTCCAGAATGACACCATAGAGAAACACAGTTACTCAGTGTCAGATCTGGTCACAAGCAAGAAATCAACTGTTTCAAGTTAGATTCCCCCTGACATCTCCCAGCAGCTACTCCTAACATAGATACGAAACTCTGTCACTGAATTGGGAACGTCAATGTTGAAAACACCGACTGGAAGGAACACAGCCAGAACAACAGACGAGGTTTCGACATTGCTTCAAGACTCAACAATATGTACACTCTCAAAAACTAAATCGCAATACACTTGCAGTACTGTATATCCAATAGCAAGCAGACCACTCCCCCTCGTCCTCACGCATCACATCCTGTTCTCCGTTCGTCTGGTGGTAGTAAGTAATTACTACCACCTGACGAACGGTACCCCTAAATCTTCTCAGATCATCTCTCTGTCAGTATGAGCAGAGGAATGTGCTCCAAACCAAAATGATCATACATCACTTACACAAATTACAGGAATGCAGACTGGACGAAATTCACTGAAGAAACAGACCAACATTTCAGCGCACTAGACAACACACTTATCACCAACACTGACAGACAGATAAAGAAATTTAACATCATCCTTAATGCGGACAAACACCACACATTATGAGGCAACAACAGTCATTGCTTCCCAAACTTTACACCGAGGATTGGTCGTCTCGTAAAACAGTCGTCTTTGACACACACACACACACACACACACACACACACACACACACACACACACACACACACTAGACACCATCACACGGTTCCAGCAGTTAAGCAACCTGACAACAAAATCATAACAAAGACAGCAGGAAGCTGTAAGTCCTCTGTAACAAAACTCACTCACTCCACAGATCCCTCTCAGGTGTACAAAGCATTTCGCTAAATCACAAACAAGTACCTCGGAGACTAACGCCGCCATGACCTCAACAATCAACACACACTTTCATACAATGAACAGGTAATCATACTACAGTCTCGGCGAGCGTCTGAAGATGTCATTACCGTGCCTTGGCAACCTACCTGTCAACAGTGCATCCGATTTCGTGTATAATATGATAAGCTTGTGATTCGTGTTTACTGGTATATAATAATATTCGTGTATAATATATTCGTGTAAAATATGATACGCAATCAGACGCACAGTTGACTGGTAGGTTGCCAGGGTACAATAACGACACCTTCAAACCTGTGCGCCGCGACCATTGTAAACCGCCATCCCAATATAAGTCACCTTACACCTAGACAAACTGATACTGAAAAACGATGTTCTCTGCACAGGCAGTCTTTTTCACACAGCCACAGAATAACCCCTCCTTATTCCAACACAACCACACAACATTAAAAAGAAACCAAAAATATCTACAAGCCCCTGGCCGGATAACATCAGCAAACTCTACCGGAAACATCCAGGTCTTCTTTAAATTCATCAGCTACACATACGCACACTAGTATGCCCCAAATTTGGGGACATGGAACAGTCATCACTATACTCAAATCAAATAAAAACCCTGCACACTGTTATCATAGAGCCATAACAGTACTCACCCAAAAAACCGAACACGTGATTCTTAACAAAGTCATATCTTATATTCCGCTTGCTCTCTCAAGACATGGCCTTAAAGCACTACACTCCAAAAAACACCTTCCAAACCACCCTAACATTACACATATCTGGCAGCATCAGACCCGCGAGGCCTGCACCACCTACACTTCTTACAGTAGACATTCGTAAAGCCTTTGATGCCATCTCTCAACGCAAACTAATCACCGAAATCTAAAATTCCATCATGGACAACAACTCCAGGCATTGGCTTGCCAGCTACAGTATCTATCAGGAAGACAAGCACACGTTACGTTCCAAGGCAAGTCATTACGAACACGAAACTTCATTAATGGGTTTCCACGCCACAACCGCCTACAAGCATTGTTTTACACGCAAATGATATTACCATAATAACCACACCACACCGCAGACACAGCCTGCTCAGTGCAACAAGAATCTGTACACAAAAAGAGCTTCGTTGTTTGTTTGTTTGTTTGTTTGTCCTTCAATTACGCCCAAACCAAGGGCCAGAGACCCCTAGACCCATATATATTATGAATCAGGGTGACCTAAGGATGGTTTTAGGGGGAGTCAAATTCAGATCTGGTTCATTTGAGGTCACTGGTAGAGTGACGTTTTGGCCCCGGCAACACTTGGTACCCCGGCAGCCTAATTTTTCACATGGAGACTCATATGACCTCCAGTTCGGACACAGGCTATGTGAGGTTGACCTCCGTCGTTATTTGAGGTCACTGGTAGAGGTCGTTTGAGGTCACCGGTAATACGCGCTCGAACGACTGGACCCAGCAGCCCAATTTTTGGCATGGAGACTCACATGACCTCCAGTTCGGACATAGGTTATGTGAGGTTGGCCTCCGAGGTCATTTGAGGTCACAGGTTATAGTAAATAAGTGTGCACAAATACTGTGCGTTAGTCTGCGAAAGCTGAAATGGAAAGTTCTTGGACTTCTTATAATTCCTCTTTAAAAGCATGAGAGGCACGTGGTCTTTCTTGAGTAGAAAAATTGAACTTGAAAAAATAGGATTAGAGTGTTCGTCTTTTTGGCCTTGGCAACGCCGGATACTCCTCCTAGTACTTCAGTACAGTTCGGGAATGGGTCGAGGACAGCAGGCTGACGATTTCTCCAGCCAGCTCCACCATCACACTCCTCATCAGCAACAATCACAAGCACAGATGTAACTCTAAGATCGCACTTTACGATGTAGAGTCAGCAAAGTTTCCAGCTTTTACACCAACGCTCCCCTGCTGCAGGATTTGAACTCCTGAGTTTCAAAGCTTGGATTATAGTGCAATAATGTGAAAAGCAGACTAAATCAACTGGTGTCACATCGCGATGAATAAGAAGCAAATGTGGCTACCTTAGCGAACACAAATCGTCGTCCATTGCGACACTGACTTTACTCTGTGAGCCTTAGGTCTCTAATTAAGAGCTATATCTCAGCAACCTGACATACAACAAAGAATAATGATAAAACATTAGTCACTGCTCTGCAGAACTCTGCTTGCATCCTTTCATTACGGTAGGGTACATAGTCTGTCTAGTTATTCACTCACCGTTCCATGTCCAAGGCTGTATTGCAAGATTTTACTGTATTGTAAGATTTATTCGATATTTTCAGTCCTTCGCATGCTTAAATAACCACCTCTGCACCGCTGTCATTAGCTATTTCTCTCTCTCTCCGGTCTCTACAGAAATGGTTCGATGCTAATACATCTTAGTTTTAACCATTTATTTATTTATTTTTCAGAGAGATAACTGTTAAAAGCTTCATTATAATAATAATAATAATAATAATAATAAAATTGGTGGTAGGTGGGGGCGCTCACCATCCACTCAGTCGATGTAGTGCTGCTTTGGGTGCCTGCCCTTTTCTCTCTTCTTTCCTTCCTCTTCTGTCTTTCCTTCCTTCATTCTTTCCTTTTCCTTCTGCCTACGAGTGACTTTACATCCCCTCTTCTGTCTTTTTTTTTTTCCTTCACTCTTTCCTCTTCCTTCTGCCTATGGGTGACACTACACTGAGTGACAAGCCAAATGGTTTCCTGTACACCAGGAAACCATTTACTACGCTGGGTTGTAACCATATAACCAGATTGTGGTTCCTGGTGGTTTAGTGGGTAATTAAGTCGCTCCATTCGGATTGGGCCTGTGTAGGTTTATATCCAGTGGGTGGTTGGGGTTTCTTGCTCACGAAACGCCACTCAGGGATGAGTGAGACTGGTCGTTCTCATCTTCAATGCAAGGACCAACATATCTAGCCGCGGGCTCCTACGCTCCTCATGGGGCAACATTAGATTGAATGATGGATGGATGGATGATAATAATAATAATAATAATAATAATAATAATGATAATAATAATAATAATAATAGAACAAAAAATCTCGCACTCTTATCACGTGCACTTTCACTCACTCATACTTACATACTTTACTCTCTCTCACTTTCTTATTGTCATATAAACATTCGCTGTCTTTCATTCTCACAGTCACTCACGCACACTCATCCTCATTCACTTAGGCTTTCTCAGTAACTCCCTTAAGATCTACTTTTATTACTTTCTCTTGCTTGTTCGCTCCACGCAGACTTGCATTCAAATTTACTCGCTTTTTCACCCACTGTTCTCTTACACTTTGGTAACCTATTTCTCTCGCACTGACTCGCATAATTGAATAATTTCTTAATCTCCGTTTCATTTCTTTTCATTCTGTCGCTCAGTTGCATTCACTCACTTTCACACACTCTCGCCTAAATTAATTCTCCTTGACTCACATATGCATTCACTCACTATGGTTCAGATTCGCTGTCACATGCTCCATTCTTTCCCTCGCTCACTCCAGCACTCAGTGCCACTCATGCACATTATAAGGTACTCTCGCTTTCACACTCACTCTTACCTGTATTAACTTAGGCTCACTCTTGCTCTTACTCACTCACTCACCCTTATTCCAAATCAGGTTCACTCACTCCTGACTTTTTGACTCACTTTCGCACTTAGTGTCGCTCATATCCGTTGTCACTTATCCTCACTTTCACATTCATTCTTACATGGATTCATGCACCCTTATACTAACACTCATTCACATATCCTCGTTTTGATTCACTCGGTCACTCTGGTTGACTCACACTCATCCACGCAGTGTCAGTCAAACACGCTGTCGTTTACTCTTGCACTTTCCCATTTTCACTCTCTCATTAGCTGTTGCTTTGCTCGTTCTTACAAATAATCACCCACACAATGTAAACAGGTTCTCATTCTTGTACGCATTCAGTCATTCACTCGCACTGTTTCCATTCACTCAATCTCAGACTTGACTCTCAGCTCTACTTAAGCCAGTCATTCACCCACACAAAAACACTTTCTTCTCTCTTCTACGTTCTCACATTCCCTGTATTTTTGTCTACGTAACTCACTCTCTCTCTCTCTCTCTCTCTCTCTCTCTCTCTCTCTCTTAAAAACTATATGTCTATAGTATATATATATATATATATATATATATATATATATATATATATATATACAAGCAGGGATAACCCGGCGTTGCCAGGCAAGAAAGGAGAATACTCTATTCCTATTTGTCCTATTTCAGTCTTTCTTCTCCACCAGAAAGACCATGTACAGTAGTGGCCATAAATAATCACCCATCCTAATGTTCCCCGTGCCTCAGGCTGGCTCCTTTTTGCGCGGCAAACCACACTGGTGTTAGAGAGGCTGAGAGGGAGGGGCCAGAGAGAGAAGGGAAGGTGGGTGGGGGGACTAGCGATGGTGCTTGGGTGGAGGGGAGGGAGGGTAGGTAGGGGAGGGAGAACGAAATGCAAAGTTGTGGCCACATAATTTGTCTATTTTCTTTCATTCAGGGCATCATGTAAAGGAGTTACTATTCGGTGGATAAAGCTGCATTACTCCTTGTATAGCGGCGTCAGATAACAATCTTCAGATAGCTGGTGATATCAGGGATTGGCTCGTGAGAGAAGTATATTGACGTGACAGATCATATATTAGTACAGAGCCATCGAAATTGTGTGGGTCCACATTATCAACGCGTGGAAGCCAGAGAACGAGAGGACAAGGGCCCGCCTCCTCCAGCATACCAAAGACGAGTGGGAGCAGTTCAGAAGAAACCAGCAAACCATCAACAACACTGTCTCCCCGGCGCCGCGGATCCTGCATGAGGTTTTTAAGGCATGAGGCCACTGGACTACTTACTAAGGCGTTCGTGGCTGCTTTGGCTTGACCAGTGTGGGTAAACACTGACAGGTATATTTTGGGTGTTTGGGTAGGATTTTGTTTCATTTCCCCTCTAACAGATTATGAGAGATACCGTTATCACATCCACTCATGAGCACAGACATCAAACTTATTTGCCTTTTATGCACAGTTATTGTAAATAGCCTTTTCATATAGAGATGTCATTAAATAATTATTGAATTGACATAATGGTGACTGTATAGAGGGAGTGTATACCACGAGGGTGATCATATTTACTATCGACACAGCCATGTCAAAGGTTGCATATAATACTTAGTTCCACAAATTTCGTGTAAGGGTAGAGGAAGTTTCTTACACAAACATTACTGAAGTTAAAGCCATCCAGATTCCATTCTGCGTCTGAAGTCAAAGTACACGGATAAACACAAACATCTGGCTCCACACTAATATCTGATCTGTCGCGTCAGTATATTTCTCTCACGAGCCAGTCCTTGATATTACCACCCATCTAAAGCTTGTTATCTGACGCCGCTATAAAAGGTGTAATGCAGCTTTATCTACTGAATAGTAACTCCTTTACATGATGCCCTGAATGAAAGAAAATAGACAAATTATGTGGCCACAACTTCGCATCTCATTCTCCTTCCCCTACCTACCCTCCGTCCCCTCCCTCACTCCACCCCACCATCGTTCGTCCCCCCATCCACTTTCCCTTCTCTCTCTGCTCCCTTCCTCTCAGCCCCTCTTACTCCAGTGTGACTTGCTGCGCATAAACGAGCCAGTCTGAGGCATGAGGGACAGGAGGATAGGTGATTATTTATGGCCACGACCGTACCACTTATGTATTTGAAGAGGTCCAAGAACTTTCTATTTCAGCTTTCGCACACTAACGCACAGTATTTACGCGCAATTGTTCAACATTACCTGTGACCTCAAATTATCTCCGACCAGTGACCTCAAATGGCCACGGAGGTCAACCTCAAATAGTCTGTGTCTGAACTGGATGTCAGGTGATTCTCCATGCAAAAAATTGGCCTGCTGTGTTCAGTCGTTCGAGCGTGTGTTACCAGTGACCTCAGATAATCTCCGACGGGTGACCTCAATTGACCTCTGAGGTCAACCTCACATTACCCATGTCCGAACTGAAGGTCACGTGAGTCTCCATACCAAAAATTGGGCTGCAGGGGTACCCAGCGTTGCCCGGGCCAATAAGGCGAACACTCTACCTCAGATAACCTAGAGCTGAATTTTGACCACCTTGAAACCATCCTTGCATCACCCTGATTCAGAATATACTGTACATGGGTCTGGGGATCTCTTGCGCTTGGTTTGGGCGTGATTGAAGGACAGACAAACAAACGAACAACGCTGCTTTGATTTTATATATATATATATATATATATATATATATATATATAAATATATATATATATATATATATATATATATAAATATATCTTGCGCTTGGTTTGGGCGTGATTGAAGGACAGACAAACAAACGAACAACGCTGCTTTGATTTTATATATATATATATATATATATATATATATATACCGTATATATGCAGTGGAGTACCCAAAAAGTTGAAGAGGGGGGAGGCTTTTTTTTTATCTTTTTAACTGTGTAACCCATGACTTTGGCGAGCGCAGCGAGCCCGTACAACTGAGGGGTTTGGGGGGGCGGTGTAAGCCCCCCCCCCAGAAAATTTTGCATTTTGGCCATTTATGATCATTTTGAGGCCATATAGAATAGGTATACGACATAAATATAGCATATTCTAAAGTCATTTTTAAGTACTCTGTGCAACTGAGTTATGATTCAGTCTCTCCAATAACCTTATACAATTCAAACGCTCACATTTCGGTCAGACAACTTTACAACTGCAAGAAACTAATAACAAATTATATATACTGTATATTTTATACGATATATATATATATATATATATATATATATATATATATATATATTATATTAGTGTTATGACAAAAAATTATTTTCCCTAATTTTAAAAACCCTGCTATGCTGGGTGATGAACTTCAATGTATAAATCACAAATATGATGTTGGTTTTGCATTTGCCTTTAAAAAATCTCCCCACACAAACATTTTCCATTGGGCTAAATTTGTGCCTTTTTTTTTTTTTTTTTTTTACAATTTGTGCTGTTCAGTCAAGATCGAGATAATTCTACTATATTTGTGCTTGCAGGGTACCTAGTGTTAACTGAGACGGCAATACCATGGCGGTGGGGGAGGCGGTGGCTCAATCGGTAGAGAGGTGGCCTGCAGTCCTACCGGACCCAGGTTCAAATCCCCGCTGGGGCAGGGAACAGTTTAAGGATTTGAATTTCATAAAATCAGACTTTACTGATCTACCAGAAGACCCGCCGAGATGTAAAAATACCCCGGCTAATACCAATACACCAGTCCTGTATGAGACAACCCTAGCATGTATTCAGTGCATGTATTCAGTATGGACGGTGTGTGTTAGCGCCAAAGTGGTGACATGTAGAGAGGAGTATGCTATGTAGGAGGACTACTGGGACTTGAGAGCAGGCTGTGAAGCCTATGCCCATTGTCGGACACATTTAAAAAAAAAAAAAAAAAAAAAACTCCAGATCTAGTGATTCTGTCGTGAAGAACGCGCAGAAATGTGGTGTAAACCTGCCAAAGTCAAATTATACGAAGCGGCGTAATCTACCCAGGATAGGAAGTTTGACTACGTCAGAATGCGTTCAAAATGTGATATATTGGGAAGGTACCATGTGTTATTAGAAGAGGATAAACTCAGCAAATATGTGGCGAACTAATCGTTATGGCAAAAGTTTAGTTTTCCTGCATTGAGTCAACATGTGATTAAAACACGGCTGAACAAACTGATCAGTGAATATGAAAGCTACCAAAGAAGACCAAAACAAGTGTATTAAAACGAGCTGAAAAATCTTTCTGACATAACCAAAGTTGATGGGGAGTGGCTTTGCCGGGAAGATAGGAAACTGTATCATAAACAAGTTACATCTGGTGGAAAAGTCGATACACTTCACATAAACTTGCAGCATTATCCACAATCCATCCATCAAAGAGGAGAAAACACTGTGAAACAAGTGATGCTCCAATAACACAGCAAGTTGGTACATCATACGACACTGAAGATACTACCTCAAGTATCTCCACAAGTGATACAGAGAACAGTACCAATGAGGAAGCCCCAGTTACAAGGACGATGCCATCTTCAACATACCATGCAACGAAATTGGTAACAGGCCATTCGTTGTCAACCAATAAAGCATCTAATGTGCTCTCAGCTCTCGGTAATGAAGTCATCCCTGTTTCCACACCTACACTATTTGGTGTATGGCGTGGTGCTGTCAGGGCTGGAGAAAAAAGAAGGAAAAAAACAAATCGCTACTACAAAAAGAGAAAAACTATCGTTTCCATTTTGATGGAAAAAATTGATCCAATAGAGAGTACCAGGTAGTCTGCCTTCAAAGCGAAACTAGGAAGATCAGTCTGGCAATCATAAAATGTAGTAGTGGATCAGCTCAGGATATTTTCAATTGCCTTTAGAAAGTTGTAGATGAATATGATGCCTGGTCAAGTATTAAAATGATCATCTGTGATACAACGGCTGTAAGCACAGGACATATGAATGGTGTTGTGGTTAGGATACAGAAGAAAATGACTGAAAAGGTTTTGGGCAAACCACAATATATTGGATGCCAGCATTATATACTGGACAGGATCATGAAGCATGTTTTGGACTTCTTTGTGACAAAGATTTCCAATAAGTCAAATTTGAGTTACGAGTTTGATGAGGAACTGACTGAAAAGTATGCGGAACTACAACGTTCATTTGAATCAGGTAAGAAAATGGAAACGGATGAAAATCCGGGATGGAGAGATGACTTCAAGCTCCTGTATGAATTGTGCAAAGTATTCCACTTCTTCAGGGAACAAGGGACATTTCCAGAAATCAAGTGGAGGAAACTACTCTCATTACAAAGTGACCATTGGAATGCAAGGGCAATTTACACCCTAATCACGTATTTTCTGCTTCCAAACTGGAGAAGCACGGTGGAGATACCAGCACGCTTTTTGCCTATGGATGGCAAGAGGCGTTGTTTTCTGATCAGAAATTCAAAGAGATGTCCTATGAATACCTACTGACCAGCGTTTAAGAACTCAAGTGCCCTAGAGCAGTGAAGTGCCTTGAAACCCACTGGAGCAAGGAAAGATTTGTTCTGAACATACCACGCACCAACATCATTGCTGAAAGGGCAATAAAATTGATGGAGGAGTTGAGTGGAAAGTGCAAGAAGGACACATACTTAGATGTAAAGTATGTGGCAACAAATACACTGTAATTTTTTAGTGTGAATCCTATGTTTTATGATTATTGTGATTTTTGCAAAACAATTTGACGGCGTGGGGGATCTTTTGACGGAATTAAGCGAAATGACTAATACATTTGTATTATGTACCAAAATGCTCATCGATTCCCGCTGTAGGCTAATTATTTTTTTTCTAGTCATAACCCTAATATATATATATATATATATATATATATATATATATATATATATATATATATATATATATATATATATATATATAATAGCTAGACAGTCAATCAACAAATGTCTCTACCTCCCCATCATGCCCACTCTCCACCCACTCCCATACTAGAGAGAGAGAGAGAGAGAGAGAGAGAGAGAAAGAGAAGGGGGAGCAAACGTTTTCATTTTATATGCTGAAGAGTTAATAAACACATTCATCCCTCTCAGTGAAGGAACACGTATTCTAACAGGGTGGTGGCAAATCCTGGTTAACACATAATTCTAGAATGGCAACACACAGTTGGTATGAAAAATCTTGAGTAAGTGTGTCGGAAGAGTTACTCTGAATTTTAAATGGACCTTTTCTTTGGAAGGTGGGTGTTCTGCAATTTGTCTTTTAGTATATAAGTCTTAGTATAGACAGCCACGAATTACCTCGTCTAAAGAAACCACCTTCTTTCTTCAACACCTCTTGGTTGGCAAAGCTGTACACTGCCTTGGACTCCCTGGCTTTCATCTGCGCGAAGGACGTGTATTCCGCAATCTGCAATAAAGGAGAAAAAGGTCAGAACTAATTATATATTTACATCCAATTATTTTGGGTAGGAATATTAATTCAGAAGATGACTGGTTCATATGTTGCCTTTAAATAAGCACCCTTATATTACTTTTCAAATGAAATTATTAGATTTTCATGCAATTTGCTTGACTTCTATAAGCGAGAAATCTGTATTCTAGCTTCTGTCTGCATTCTACAGTATATGCATACGAGAGCAATGATTGCTACTCTTCTTGGTGCTCATGTCTTTCGACATCTTTTGGCCAGCTCCATGCTGCCCTTATTGTTAGTCGCATTTTGTTTCTTTCTCTCTTGTAGCTGGTCAGCTCCATGCTGCCCTTTTTGTTAGTGGCGTTTTCTTCCTTCTTTCTTTCTTTCTTATAGTTGGTCATCTCCATATTGCCCTTATTGTTGGTCGCGTTTTCTTTCCTTCTTTCTTGTAGTTGGTCAGTTCCATGCTACCCTTATTAAAAGTTAGACGCGTTTTCGTTCTTTCTTGTAGTATTATAGTCTTGTATTCTTGTTTTATTGTGGCAGGCACTTCTGCCTTTCAGAATTAACCGCTTCCTACCAAATTTGGATATTTTGACCAGCCTAAGACCTAGTTCTGTCCGCAAGGTTTTGATTGCTAGGCAACTACTCGTTGCCTAGCAACGGCCAAAAAACCGCTTTTTCGTACTTTTCATATTCTGAGCTGTAGAAGCATTACTAATAGGCGCAGAAAACTTTGACTTCCTTAGGCGTAATCTTCAGGTCATTCCCTATCGGATGTGTATCGTCCATTTTTTCCTCTCTCCTCTAGTTGTCGAGTGGCAGCCCTGCAAAGATTGGCCTCATTGTCCCTAGCAGTCTTCTTCAATTGTGGTAGGCGCCTCTACCCTTCGGAATTAACCGATTCCGACTAAACGTGGACACAATGACCAGCCTATTATCTAGTTGTGTCCGGAAGGTATTGGTTGCTAGACAACAACTCGTTGCTTGGCAACGGCATGCATAGCCCCTCCCTGGACATGAAGGCAGAAATTGTCGGGACCCAGTGGCTTGCCCCTGCACCATTTTTTCAGATTTCGAATATTGATTTTTTTTTTTTTTTTTTTTGCCAAATTGAAGAGAAACGTCTGGCACACCAGGCAATGCAATTTTTATCTTCCTAAACCCATCGTGTGCTTCGCAACGAAGTTCGAAACACTTAGCAAAATGACCGCCTACATGCCGGTGAAAACATTCAGTGGAGCGAGAAAACAATGCACTTAGAAGTATCCATATTTTAACCTCTCCAAAATTTCAGTGATGCTGAAATGATTTGAAATTACTAGATATGAGTAATACGAACAAAATCATTTAATGTAGGAGGTTTCATGATTTTTTTTTTTCACTTTTTTTATGTTTATTGTGTTTGTACAAGTATCAAGTTATTTCTGTGGTCTTGGTGGTTTAGTTTGCGTCCAAAGAGAGGCGAGAGATATTTTTAAACTCTAACCAGATAAGGGTTCTTCTATGTGTTTAGGCTGAACCACAATGGTTCACTTATACTGTAGCTAGTCATCGTCGCCTACAGGCTTGTCTTGTTTAATTATAGTAGGCACCTCAACCCTTTAGAATTAACCGATTCCTACCAAACCTGGATACAATGACCAGCCTATGACCTAACTGTGTCCACAAGGTTTTGGTTGCTAGGCAACTACTAGCAACGGTAAAAAAAAAACGCATTTTCTTACTTTTCAAGTTTTGAGCTGTAGAAGCATCACTATTGGGCGTAGAAAACTCTGACTTCTTAGGCGTAATCTTGAGGCCAATCCCTATCGGAAGTGTTCCATCAATTTTTCTCTCTCCTCTAGTTTTCGAGTGGCAACACTGCGAAGATTGGCCTCAGCATCTCAAGCAGTCTTCTTTAATTGCGGCAGGCACTTCTACCCTTCAGAATTAACCGATTCCGACCAAACCTGGACACAATGACCAGCCTACTACCTTGTTGTGTCTCCAAAGTTTTGGACGCTAGGCAACTACTCGTTGCCTAACAACGTCCTCCTTAGCCCCTCCGTTGCCGTGATTCTGGAAATTGTCATGACCCAGTGGCCGGCCCCAGCACTATTTTTTTAATTCGAAAATTGATTTTTTTTTTCTTACCAAGTTGAAGAGAAACGTCTGGTGCATATGGCAATGCAATTTTTAGCTTCCTAACCCATCCTGTGATTTGCAATGAAACGCGAAAAATTTTGGAAATTGACTGCATACACGCCTGTGAAAAATAAGGAGAGGAGGGAAAAAGCATCACATTTTCACCTCCCAAAAATTTCAGTGGTGCTGAAATGGTTTTAGATGACTAGATATTTGTATAATGGACAAAATCAGTACATAATATGGGAGAAATCTTAAAAAAAAATAATCCCCATTTTTGGTGTTTATTGTGTTTATGCTAGAAACGAATTATTTGTCTTGGTGGTTAAGTTTGTGTCCAAAAAGAATCAAGAGATGGTAGTGTTAGACTCTAACAAGATAGGAGTCCTCTTTTGTTTGTACAAGCTGAACGGCAGCGGCTAGTATTCGATTGGCCGGCTTAGGGCTGGCTATCGTTGTATACCGGTTTGATATTTTTCCTGTTGGAATTCTCAAATTTATTTGTTAGAATATAAACAAATTGGCTCAGTTATTCTTATTAGTGTATTGTCTACCGCAATGAGCAAATTTATATACTCATCTTTGGTATATTTTTTTACTGGCCCGTTGTACTAGATAGTAGCATTTTTCTAACTCTGTTCTAATGTGGACTGTTTTGTCCCATATCTAAACCACTGTGCCCGGTCTAATCAGTTACCACGGGATCGGCAGAGTACATTTGCTTTATGTTTTGACTACGTACATATCTTGTACCTATAGCTCAGTATACCTCACGTTATCCAGACAATGTGTCTGATTTGAAGGGAGTAGCCTATAGCACCAGCCGAACAGGGCGGTACTCCAGAGACAGATGCCAAGCTAGTAACAGGGTGAGTTTGAGCTCCCGTTTCACCAGCCCACAGGACCTGCTCCTGACCATCTCCCTTTGCTGAACATTTTAGGTGTTTTCATTAACCCTTTAACCGCGGGTATTGTTTTGGCCTGACTGTCCTCTCCCGCGGGGGTTTCAGCCAAATGTAAACAAACTTTTAAACCTTAATAACTCTGCACAGAATAAAGCTAGAGAAAAAAATAAGGTACCATTAGAAAGTACTAACCTTCAGCTTTCCATTGATGTAGGTTTCATGACTCTGTTGACTTTCACAGGACGGGCAGTGCCGTTAGAAGTGAGGGGTGTAAAATCACTATATTTCGCTCACACACCATTACCTTCGCTCATACACCATTACCAAATGCCAACCTCATTCTGATAATAATACTATAAACATATATGAACACTGCACATACGATAAACACCCACTCTGTGTTCACTGAGGCAGGTAAAAGGCACTGTAATTACCTGCACTTTACTGCCACATCAGCGGTGTTGTAATCACTATTTTTCGCTCACACACCTTTACCAAATGCCAACCTCATTCTGATAATAGTACTATAAACATATATGAACACTGCACATACGATAAACACCCACTCTGTGTTCACTGAGGCAGGTAAAAGGCACTGTAATTGCCCGCACTTCACTGCCATATCAGCAGTGTTGTAATCACTATTTTTCGCTCACACACCATTACCAAATGCCAACCTCATTCTGATAATAATACTATAAACATATATGAACACTGCACATACGATAAACACCCACTCTGTGTTCACTAAGGCAGGTAAAAGGCACTGTAATTGCCTGCACTTCACTATCACATCAGCAGTGTTGTCACTCACACAGCTGGACAGATACTGATGCGTGTTTGGTCCGGGGTGGGGTGGGGGGCCCAGGGGGTGGGAGGTGGGGCCCCAGGGTGGGGAAGAGGGAGGTGGAGGTCGGCTGGAGTGAAAGAACTTAATAGCTACTCTCCCTTGAAACAATTGGCGCACAGAAAAAACGCGGGGTATTCAAAATATTCACAAACATTCGAGAATGACACCCGCGGTTTGGTCCAGTTTTTGCAGTGTCATTCTGGAATGACACCCGCGGTTAAAGGGTTAATAAAGAGAGTAGGCTTGCAGACTCTCATAATACCTCTACCTCCAACTGTCTACACCACACTACATGCACATTAGATATCACACCTATTTCCTCCCCCTTATAGCAATGGCTGCTGCAGTATTATCAGCAAATTCGATGGTACCTCAGACTGCCACCACCGGCAGGGTGGGGCTGGCGGTGCAGAGGGCCTGGTCGCAATCAAACGACTGTGCTGACAGCGGTAATTGCAAAAACTAATGCTCGTCAAAGGAGAAGTGTGAGTTTAGCTTTTAATTTTACTAGCATCCGTGGTCATAGTACCACTCTGAATTCTGTTCACTTTTTCCTCCAATCTGTATCCCATTTGGCCCTGCCCAAATCTCCCTCTCTACTGACATATCCCCATTTAGTTTTCCTGGTTACCATCTCCTCACAAACTTCTGTAACAAGGGTGGCACTTGTTGTTATACCAAATTTAAATTTGTTTTTGACACTATTTTGAACCTCACTTCAGCTAACTTTGATTATTCGTTATACAAGATAATTACCTAAATTTCACCCAATATATGTGCATTGTTTATGGCCCCCCCAATGCTTCTTCAGAACCCAACATATGTGACTCCACAACCAGACAGCTGACCAACCTTAACCTCACCCTTACTACCGGCCTCACCATTCTGGGCGATTTTAACGTCCATAATGTAGAGTGATTATTGCATTCTGCCAGGAGTGACGATACTGACGTAGAATGCGAGGTGCTTGCAGAATCGATTAATCTCACGCAGCTGGTAGGACAACCAACCAGAATAGCAGATAATCCTGACCATAGCGCCTATCTCTTTGACCTATTCCTGACAAACAACCAAGATCAATAAATGATAGAGGTACTATCACCACTTGGATCCTCCGACTACAATCTCATCAAAGCCTCATTTTTCAGTTTCCTCAACCTTCTCCATTCCGAACGAGTCAGGGTGACCAGATGATGCTCTGATAGGGCAGACTGGGATGGATTAGAAATTGTTTTGCTTATATTCCATGGCAGTCTTTCTTTTCTACTGACATCAGCTCTACCCAGTCCCACATTACTGACTTTATACAAGCTGGTATGGAAGTGTTCAGTCAAAAATTTGCTAAAAGATCGGACACCCCAAAATGATTTGACAGCAACTGTGCCGGAGCAACGAAGCAAACGTCCTTAATATATAACTTTTACTGAAAATAAAAACATCTGAATCTCTCAGCAAATTTCAATTTGCAAGAAACCACCCAAAAGAAGTAATAAATTTCGCTAAATCAAACTTTTTCACAACCAAGCATCCAAATTATTAACTAATCCTAACGACAATAGAATATTCTGAATAACTCTCACTTGTTTCAATAACAATTTTAACAAGTCATCACCCACTACCTCCACTAAAATCTTTAGATGGAAACATTATAAATGACCCACAAGGATTAGCGAACATCCCTGCTAGTACCTTTGCCACAAATTCTACCTTAGAGGAAGTTAGGCAGAACATCCCTGTACTAGAACTCGACTCTTCCGAAATTGCTTCGCTTAAGATACAAACTACATACATAAAATCCGTCCTCGACAATTTACTTAACCAATCAACAAAGCTCCAGGTCCAGGTGAAATTCCTCCAATCGTTTTGAAAACGTGTTCACCAGAAATTGCTCCTGTTTTAGCTACTTATTCAGATTATGCATCCGTACTTTTCATTCCCTAATTCTTGGAAAGAAGCCAATATCCACCCAGTACCAAAGAAAGGAAGTTCCTCTTACCCGTCTGATTATAGACTAATAGCTATCACATCTTCTCTTGGTAAAGTTTTTGAGACTGTAATTAATAAGACTGTTGTTAAACGTCTTGAATCCAACAACTTCATTAGTGACAGACATTATGGTTTATGCCAGGAAAGATCCTCAATTGATTCAGTCTTTTGACTCATACAGTCCATGAACAACATGGAAAAACCCATGTAATATCCTTTTATATTTCTAAAGCTTTTGACAGTGGGTGGCACCGTTCCTTGCCATCCAAACTCCCTTGCTCTGGCCTATCATCTTTTGTTCCACTGATTTCCTAATATCTCAACGACAGAAAGAGAATAGTAAAAGGAGATGGTGTATACTCCATTTCCACTCGATTTATGCCGGCGAGCCACAAGGATCAGACCTGGCTCCAACCCTATGCCTTAGACATAGTAATGATCTCTTATCTATCATCCATAATTCCATTCACTCAAATACAGATGACTCAACACTTCACAATTCCTTCACACTTGAATATTCATTCTCAAAGTTTAATATCTCTAATTCGCAACTCAGTAACAGCAGTCTCCATTAATCAAGACTTATCTAAGATCACTGAGGGAGGACAAAGTAACATTGACTCATTTAATGCTAGGAAAACCAATATATATATATATATATATATATATATATATATATATATATATATATATATATATATTGTTACATGGCCTGTGATTTCATCATCCTTTATGTAATTCTAACGTGCAGTGTGCTGCATGTTTGATCACGAGCGTGTTCTGCCTCAGTCCCCCCTTCTACCGTTATAGTAGAGTAAGTCGTTCTTTCTGTTGTTCAGAGCAGGATTGTCAACTCTTTGTACTCATAGCTTCATTTGCGCGTCCTTCTTACAAGTTGTATCAAGCTCTGCCGGCCCCTATATAATGAGCTCAGTCTTTGCATCATGGCCACTTAGATCTACTCCTCATTTTGCTCACATCTCTGTCCTCCCATGTACAGTTGTTATTATTGTGAGTGCTCAGGAAGTCTCCAACCATCTAGCAGCTGTGTGTAATTTGAGTATAACTGTTGTTGCATTTTTTCTTGTACTGTGTAGCATAAGGTTAATTCTTAGGCCTAGTAAGGTTTTTGTAATTTATGTAAGGTTCTCATTGTCAGCCATCATTTATAATATTTTGTATCTGTAATAATATATCTTGCATTAACTGAGCATTACCCAGTGTATTTTCATTTTATCAGGGCTGACTTAGATAAATTTACTCTTCCTAATTTCGTGTTAATAGAGGCTATTGCTGTTAACCATATATTTAACCTGTTTATTGCCATTACATTATCCTTATGAGTCCTGAATGTATTGTTGTTAGTTTGAGCATTAAACTTTAACTTGTAATTTTACCTAACTCTTTTATTTTGAACCTGGACCTTTACGGGACAGTAGTGATTTTTAGTATTTTCACTTAAAGTGTACAGTATCTTTCTCTGTTCCGTAACATAAATTTGGCGACCTCATATCAGGATATTCAGGATATTATCATAAGGATATTGCTTGATATTTTGTGACTGTGATTTATTCATGATGTCTACTATTTCTACACTTGATGAAGCCAAAGATTTTTTGTCAAATGTGCAAACAGTGTGTGATGTAGAAAACAGAACAAAGAATGAACTTCAGCTTGTTGCTCAACAATTGGGAATTGCAGTTCACTCTCATCATTCTAAAGATCAAATTGTTGGCATGATTAATAAAAGCTTGTTTAATGTAACTCCTCCAAATGAGCAAACGCAGATTGAATTAGCTAAGTTACAGCTAGCCCTGCAGGAGGCTCGTGTGAAGGAAGCTGAATTTCAAGCACGTGCTAAGGAGGCTGAGTCTCAGGCTAAGGAGGCGGAGTCTCAGGCTAAGGAGGCGGAGTCTCAGGCTCGTATTCAAGAGGCTGAATTTCAGGCAAATGCTCGTATTCAAGAGGCACAGGTACAGGCTCAGGCACAAATTGAACTTGCTAGGATTCAGGCAGACCATGAGTATCGCATGAAACAAGGTGGAACTGGATCATCTAGCTCTGATGATTTTGATGTGGCTAAAAATGTTAAACTTGTCCCTCCTTTTAATGAATCTGATTTAACAAAGTATTTTCAGTTGTTTGAGAGGGTAGCTACAGGTTTTAATTGGCCCAAAAAGTATTGGCCAGTACTCCTTCAAACTGTTCTCACCGGTAAAGCTCAAGTAACTTATGCATCTTTGCCTCAGGATCAATCTGATAATTATGATGTAGTTAAGAGCTTGATTCTTAAGGCCTATGAGCTTGTTCCTGAAGCCTATAGAGTAAAATTTAGGACAACTTACAAGCAAGATAAGCAATCCCATGTTGAGTATGCAAAAATCAAAGAAGATCTGTTAGAGCAGTGGTTAAATTCTAAGAATGTGGATTCTGATTTCGACAAATTTAAGCAGATGATTTTGCTGGAGGACTTCAAAAGGTGTATTAGTAAAGATGTAAGCCTATATCTTGATGAGAAAAGAATAGATAATTTGTCTGATGCCGCAGTTTTAGCTGATGAATATGTTCTCACTCACAAGAGATATTCTAGAGAAAAAGGGAAAGCTGAGAGTAAGTACGTTGCCTCAACTCAGAGTACAGGTAAAAGGAATGAGAATAAAGATGATGTTTCTCAGGAAGTAAATACCAGCTTCACCCCTAGATTTCAGAAAAGTAAATGTACTTATTGTAGTAAGCTTGGTCATACTACGGAGAAATGTTTCAGGAGACAGCGTGATGTGAACAAAAAGGAGTCTTTAAATATTCAGTCAATTGGTCTAGTGTCCACCCTTGAGAGTTCCCATAATTCTTTAACTGAGTTAACTGAACCTGCTTTGAGGGGTAAATTAAATTCTCATGATGGAGCTCCTCTTTTGAGCAGTAACGTGGGTGACACTCTCAAGAGTTCATGTGCTAATTTCCTGTCTGATGGTTTTGTCAGTCCTCTGGACAGTAATGACAGGAAATCAGTTCAAATATATCGTGATACAGGTGCTTGCCAATCCCTTATGCTGACCAGTGTTCTAGGCTCTAATGTTAATTCCTCTGATGAAACTGTAATCTTACAAGGTGTAGGGAATAATTACTTCTCTGTCCCTCTGTGCAGAGTGAATTTAGAGTCTGGTTTTGTTAATGGTTCCGTTATGGTTGGGTTGGTTGAGACACTCCCAATGTCAGGTGTAACTTTCTTACTTGGAAATGATATTGGTGGAAGTCAAGTGTGTCCAGCTCCTCAGTTGTCTAGTAAGCCAGTGGCTACGGCCCAGGAATGTGATGTCCCTGATGTGTTCCCTGCATGTGCTGTCACTAGGGCTAAGTCTAAAGTTACTGGTGATTTAGAGGATAATGATGATGATGATGTTATCCTAGCTGACACTTTTCTTGCTAATTTGGACCACTCACCAGATGAGGCAGTACCCCGTAGTGTTGATAATTTGTCTCGTCAAGAGTTGGTTGAGTTGCAGGTTGCTGACCCTGAGTTGAAAGGTCTAGCTAACTCTGCTTGCAGTGAGGAAGAGTCAGCCGGTGCTTCTACTTGTTAATATATAAAGTCAGGAGTACTTATGAGGAAGTGGAGACCCGCAACAGCATCAGACGACTGTGAATGGGAGGTTGTACATCAAGTTGTCATCCCTCGTGTTTGTAGGCAGGATATCATTAGAGTGGCTCATGATTCCAGTTTGGCAGGACACCTTGGAGTGAGGAAGACTGTGGCACGCATTTTGAAACACTTCTACTGGCCAGGTATCTTCAGGGATGTTTCCTGGTATTGTAATTCTTGTCACACCTGTCAAGTTATGGGGAAGTGTAATCAGACCGAAAAGGTTGCACCTCTAGTTCCCATTCCTCCTTTTGAGGCGCCTTTCACCCGTGTGTTGGTGGATATTGTGGGCCCTCTTCCTAAGACTTCTTCAGGATTTTCTTATGTGTTGACCCTGATTGATATGGCTACTCGTTATCCTGAAGCCATTCCACTTAGAAATATCTCAGCAAAGAACGTGGTTAAGGAAATGCTAGGGTTCTTCACAAAGTTTGGTCTGCCCAAGGAGGTACAGTCAGACCGGGGAAGTAATTTCATGTCAAATGTTTTCAAGCAGTCTCTGAAAGAGTTGGGCATCTCCCAGATCACGTCTTCAGCTTACCATCCCCAGACTCAAGGAGCGTTGGAGAGATATCATCAAACACTCAAATCGATGCTCAAGAAATACTGTTTGGAACATCAGAAAGACTGGGATAAAGGTCTTCCATTCGTTGTATTTTTCGCAAGAGAATCTCCAAATGAATCACTGGGCTTCTCACCTTTTGAACTACTGTTTGGCCATGAAGTAAGAGGACCCCTTAAGTTACTCAAGGAATGCTGGCTGTCGGAGGAAGATGACGTCAACCTGCTGGAGTATGTGATGAAGTTCAAAGAACGGCTGTCCACTGCTTTACTGCTGGCGAGAGAGAATTTAGGAGCTGCTCAGGAGAAGATGAAGACTTGGTATGATAAGAAGTTCAGGTTACGCCACTTTCAGCCAGGAGATCAGGTTTTGATTCTGCTACCAGTGCATGGGCAACCTCTTCAAGCCAAGTTTAGTGGCCCTTATTTCGTGGAGAAGAAACTCAGTGATGTCAACTATGTCATCGCCACACCAGATCGTAGAAAGAACAAGCAACTTTGTCACATCAACATGCTAAAGTTATATCACAGGCGGGACGAAAATAATCCAGTCTGCACTGTAGCTGTTCCACCCGAGTCTGCAAGTGAAGTTCTCCCATGCAGCATGAGCCTGAGTGATAGTTTGGGGAAGAATCCTGATATCATGAATGATCTCCAGACTAAGCTTTCTCATCTACCTCCCGAGGAAAGGCAGGAGTTTTCGGCATTACTGCAGGAGTACCCGCAAGTGTTCCGTGCCACTCCAGGAAGAACCACTGTGTTGATGCATGATGTCGATGTTGGAGACGCAAAGCCAATTAAACTGCCTCCTTACCGTGTGAACCCAGTGAAAGTTCCTCTCATCCAGAAGGAGCTTGGCTACCTGTTGGACCACAAGATGATTGAGCCCTGTCAGAGTGAGTGGAGTTCTCCTGTCACTCTAGTCCCTAAGCCAGGTGGGTCACAGCAGCTTTGCATCGACTACAGACGTGTTAATCAGATAACTATAACAGACACTTACCCTCTCCCTCGCGTGGAAGATTGCATAGACAAGATCGGAAAGGCTAGGTACATAAGTAAGTTTGATTTGTTAAATGATACTGGCAAGTACCTATGACTGAACGTGCTAGGGAGCTCTCATGTTTTGTAACACTAGGAAAGACTTCTGCATGTTCTGTAATGCCATATGGTATGAAGAATGCACCAGCCACATTTCAGAAGCTCATGAATGTTGTAACAGAGGGTTTGGCAGGGTGTGTTGTTTATATTGATGATGTATTAATCTTCAGTGACAACTGGAAAGATCACCTATTCCATGTCAGTAAATTTCTTGAGCGTTTGGTTCAGGCTAATCTTGTAGCTAATTTATCAGTGTGTGAGTTTGGTCAAGCTAAAGTTCAGTACCTTGGGTATGTAATTGGTTATGGACATGTTGCACCACCAGGAGCTAAGGTTCAGGTTATAAGTGATCTTCCCAGACCTAAAAGTAGGAAAGAGCTACAAAGATTTTTGGGAATGGTAGGTTATTACAGGAGATTTGTTCTTAACTTTTCTATTCTTCTATCACCACTTACGGACCTACTGAAAAAGGGAGTTAAATTTGTCTGGACTGATAACTGTGAATCCTCTTTCAGCAGACTTAAAGCTATCCTATTAAGTCAGCCAGTGCTCGCTACTCCAAATTTTGCTAAGCCTTTTAAGATGTCTGTTGATGCAAGTGATACAGGAGCTGGGGCTGTTTTGCTGCAAGAGGATGATCAGGGTATTGAACACCCTGTATCTTATTACAGTAAGAAGTTCACTCCACCTCAAAAGAACTACTCAACTATTGAGAAAGAGCTTTTGGCCTTGATTTTGGGTTTACAGCATTTTTCATTTTATTTGTGTTCTGGTTTTGACCCCATAGTCATTTATACCGATCATAACCCACTGAAATTCCTTAGTAAGTTTAAAGATAAAAATCAGAGATTGACAAGATGGAGTCTACTTCTTCAGGAGTATTCATTAGACATACAACATGTCAAGGGGAAAGAAAATGTTATTGCAGATTGCTTATCTAGACTTTAGACAGATTGTTTTAGAGTAATAAGAAATTTCCTTTGTAAATTTCTTTTTCTTTGTGGGGAGGTGTTACATGGCCTGTGATTTCATCATCCTTTGTGTAATTCTAACGTACAGTGTGCTGCATGTTTGATCACGAGCGTGTTCTGCCTCAGTCCCCTCTTCTACCGTTATAGTAGAGTAAGTCGTTCTTTCTGTTGTTCAGAGCAGGATTGTCAACTCTTTGTCCCCATGGCTTCATTTGCGCATCCTTCTTACAAGTTGTATCAAGCTCTGCCGGCCCCTATATAATGAGCTCAGTCTCTGCATCATGGCCACTTAGATCTACTCCTCATTTTGCTCACATGTCTGTCCTCCCCTGTACAGTTGTTATTATTGTGAGTGCTCAGGAAGTCTCCAACCATCTAGCAGCTGTGTGTAATTTGAGTATAACTGTTGTTGCATTTTTTCTTGTACTGTGTAGCATAAGGTTAATTCTTAGGCCTAATAAGGTTTTTGTAATTTATGTAAAGTTCTTATTGTCAGCCATCATTAATAATATTTTGTATTTGTAATAATATATCTTGCATTAACTGAGCATTACCCAGTGTATTTTCATTTTATCAGGCCTGACTTAGATAAATTTACTCTTCCTAATTTCGTGTTAATAGAGGCTATTGCAGTTAACCATATATTTAACCTGTGTTTTGCCATTACATTATCCTTATGAGTCCTGAATGTTTTGTTGTTAGTTTGAGCATTAAACTTTAACTTGTAATTTTACCTAACTCTTTTATTTTGAACCTGGACCTTTACGGGACAGTAGTGATTTTTAGTATTCTCACTTAAAGTGTACATTATCTTTCTCTGTTCCGAAACAATATATATATATATATATATATATATATATATATATATATATATATATATATATATATATATATATATATATATATATATACAATTTGCTAATAGACAGATATTGTCTGATTCCTATATTACCTTCAGTGTTACCAATATTCCTGTTTCTAAAAGCATTGAAATTCTTGGTGTTTCACTTATTAATATCTTTAGCTGGTCCTTTAATGTTGGATCACTTGCTAAAACTGCTTCAAAGAAACTTGAATTATTGTATAGGATCCTCAAGTACTTCACTGACGAGCAATTGGTTGTAATTTACAAGTCTTGTGTATCAGGACTCCATATTATAATTACAAATCATAATAGATAGATAGATAAATAGATAGATAGACAGCTCTATGCGAGCCTGGGAATGGGAAATGAGCTTGCAAATTACACTGAGGAAAGCTGACGACAGTGGCCAGTAAGGAGATGATGCAGTTAGTTGTCAGCAATCCACCGGTGAACAAAGCCCTAGTGACCATACACACACATACTCACACACAGGCTTCTTAAACTTTCCATCCACAAGGAACACACGTGATACGTCTCCTGTTTCACCAGAATTTAGGAAAGAGAGGGCAGAAAGAAGCTAGCCTTACAACAGGCAGGTCAGAAGGAGAAAGGGCTTAGCAACTTGAGAGAGAGACTGAGAGGGCGAGACAGGGAGACAGGGACTCTGCTCAACTCACTCGTGAGTGAGAGACTTGTTAATATTTCCAAGACAAATAAAAATAGTCCCATACTATTCTTTACCTCTCCTGTCACTACATAACAAATGGGAAAGAAGATTAGCTACTCACGAAGCTACTCCAGTATAATAACCGCTCGTCCACAAGTCTAATATATATATAACTCAACTACAAGTAACCACAAAGGAACTACAAAGTCTTTTATGACATGTGTGCTGTCAGCTAGAATATTTCTCACCCTCGTGGAGTGGATGTGGAGAGGTTGCCCTACAACAACTGAACAAAATTCAGACTAAAGCTATAAGAATTATCAGTAACCATTCTGTCACAAATGAACTACCTCTCCTACAAGAAAGATGGAATGTTGCCTCGCTTGCATTATTTTACAGATACTTTTATGGCTAATGCTCAGACGAAGTTGCATCCATTGTACCACCTCTCTACGCCTTCCCCTGTGTTACGTGGACATCTAGTAATGCTCATGACTGGATTGTCACACTACTATATTGCAGAACTTCTACCCATCAAAAATCTTTTATTACCCGAACCGCATCTCTTTAAAACTCTCTTCCTCAGAATAGTTCCCCCCCATCAATCAATTGATCTTTTTGGAGAAACTCATGCAGTAGCTCTTGATATCTCTAAAGCTTTCGACAGAATATGGCTATTGCAGTTAACCATATATTTAACCTGTGTTTTGCCATTACATTATCCTTATGAGTCCTCAATGTTTTGTTGTTAGTTTGAGCATTAAACTTTAACTTGTAATTTTACCTAACTCTTTTATTTTGAACCTGGACCTTTACGGGTCCCTGCTGTCCAAACTCCCTTGCTATGGACTAACGTCTTTTGTTCCTTTGATTTCTTCTTATCTTAGTGACAGGAAAATAAGAGTAAAAGTAGATGATGTATATTCGAATTTCCACTCAATTAACGCCGGCGTGCCGCAGGGATCAGTTCTGGCGCCAACCCTATTTCTGGTTCATATTAATGATCTCTTATCTGTCACTCACAATCCCGTTCACTCATATGCAGATGACTCAACACTACATAGTTCATTCACACTCAGACATCCATTTTCAAAGTCTAATATCTCTACCTCTCAGCTCAGTACAGCCATCTCCATAAATCAAGATCTAGCTACAATCAGTGAATGGGGACAAAACAACCTTGTCTCTTTTAATGCTAGTAAAGCTAAATATATACAGTTTACTAATAGACAGATATTGCCAGATTCGTACATTACCTTCAGTGCTACTAATATTCCCATCTCCAAAAGTATTGAAATTCTTGTTGTCTCACTTAACAGTGCCCTCAGCTGGACCTGTCATGTCAGATCACTTGCTAAAACCACCTCAAAGAAACTTGGATTATTGTACAGAGTCCGTAACTTCTTCGTCGATGAGCAGTTAGCTGTAATTTATGAGAGTCATGTGCGCTCTCAGCTTGAATATTGCTCACCCTTGTGGAATGGTTGTGGAGAGGTTGCATTAAGAAAACTAGACAAAATTCAGAATAAAGCTGTTAGAATCATTAACAACCCTGCCATTACATATAAACTACCTCGCCTGCAAGTAAGAAGGAATGTTGCCTCCCTTGCATTATTTTACAGATATTTTTATGGCAAATGCTCAGACGAAGTTGCGTCCATGGTGCCACCTCTCCATGCCTTCCCTCATGTTACACTGGCATCTGGTAGCGCTCATGACTGGAATGTCACTCAACCATATTGCAGAACTTCTGCCTATCAGAATTCTTTCATTCCCCGAACTGCATCTCTCTGGAACTCGCTTCCCCAGAGTTGTTTTCCTCCAAATTTCAACCCACAACTGTTCAAGTCTAACTGTTACAGATATTTTATGAATAGAGGACACCAGTAATCTGGTGTATGGATTATTATTTTTTTCCCCATTTGTTTTTCCTTCCTTCGTTCTGTTATTTAATATATATATATATATATATATATATATATATATATATATATATATATATATATATATATATATATATATATATATATATATATATATATATATATATATATATATATATATATATATATATTTATGTATATACATATATATATATATATATATATATATATATATATATATATATATATATATATATATATATATATATATATATATAATCCTACCATGGTACAGTATGTAGAATACAGCAGAATGAGTTATCAGTAATGTGCATTGTTTACAGAGCGTGGAGCTTCCCTTCCAGCATCACATCGACCCGTCACCAGCCCACAGTCCCTCACTCACCCCCTCCCACCGCAAGTGCTTGTGACCGAGTAAGACTAGTCCCACTCTTAACCATCTGGTTTGTTTCCATCTGCTCACCATCTTTATGGATACCAGGCCACACACACTAGCAAGCAAACAGCAGGAATGGGAGGAAATAGCAAGTAATACTGTCAACTCATCACACATAATCCAAACACGTCCACAGCACTGAGTAGGCTGGCTGCAACGACTGAGGCCCAACACTGACTATGCAACGGAGTTTTGCCGACAAGTAATGGGAGGTGGTAACTGGCAGTGTGAAGTAACACAAACGCCGACGTGAGGAAACTGCAAAGGATCACCGACAACATTAGGGAAAGTTACATCAGTAAAACACCTTTGTCAATGAGGTACGAGCGAGGCCATTTAAATCCAAAAGCATTGCAATATTACTTTACACCCCGAGGATGCCTAGAGTATATGGATGGTTATCTACCTACCACGTTTCATGCCTTTGCGACAAACTGTCTGGCATGTGGCCCTCTTTTAAAGATTTTCGACATGCTGCACTTGGTACTGTATCAGGTACTGTATCAAGGTAACGGACAATTGCTATCAGCCTAAATGAGTAGATTGACCATGACTGATGACATTTATTACAGGAATACAAACATATCTTGGTCGACCCTGACAGTATTTAGCTAAAACCTATGTTGAGAAACAACAAATTGAAGATCCATCTTTACGAGGATGCCAAGACCTTTCCTCAAGACTGGAGGTCAGACACCCAGTAAAGCTGGACAGCATAGTCCAATAGGGCATCATCCAGCCACTGGGCGATGAGGTGTTTGGGTTTTGGCATCACCCCATGCTGGTTGCCTTGAAGCAGTAGGGAGGTGTTTGCATCAATATGGTCGTGAAGCTCAACAAACTGGCTCTTCTCCTTACATATCCTGCAACAATGTCGTGCAGTGCTGTTGTAGATGTGAATCCAGGGTCAAGATTCGTAACTGTGATGGGTGGTACTTATGGCTACTGGGAGGTTCCATTTGCTGAAGATGCATAGCCAATGAATGCATTCATCACACCGTGGGATAGGTAAAAAGTCTTGTGTGGTCCCATGAAGTTCTCAACAGGAGGCGAGTAGTGCAAGTGAGGTGCCACTGCCCTAGAAAGTATCGATAACATAACCAAGGTGGTTGATGACCTGCTTGTGTCGGATGCTTGATATGCAGGACACTTGCAAATTTCTGAGCCGGTTCAGGGAGCACAGCATAGCCATGAACTTCTGTAAATCTGTCTGCTCGCCAGTATTTGGAGTTATGCCATTATCATGTGCCCCTGCACGAGGTAGTTACTAATGTTGGTAAACTCAGGGGGTTTTCAGACTTCCTAACCCTCACTAATTTATCAGAACCTAGTCCTTCATGAGATCTGATGAAGCATCTGGCTGACTCCATTCCAGGCATCACATCAGCTGCTAACGCACTGTGCACAATACTCAGCTCCCAAAAACAATGTTGTACGGACTATGGACTATCAAGTCTCTTGAAACAATGAAGCAGGCCTTCATATCTCCTACAGTACTTACCCATTTCGACCCTGTGTTTCCTGAGAGGGTACAGACAGATGCCTAGCAACTCTAGGGTATGAGCTACACCATTTTGCAATGCCTCAGTGAAGGGTGGAAATTATTACAATGTGGTTCTCGTTTCCGCAGTGATGTGGAGACACGGTATGTTGTGATGGAGCTAGAGCTAGTAGTAGCAGTCTGGGCCATGCGGTTGTCACCTGTAATGCTACGATTAAAACATTTTTACCTATCATCCACCACAAGCCACTCATTCCCATCTCAACAACTACACTGGATGCTTTGGAGAATTCAAACTTACAGTGTATAAAGAAGACAATACTTCTTCAAAGTGATGTTGTGCAAGGGCAAGGATCATGCCATCACCAATGTGTTTTTCCATGCATCTGTTGAGGGTCCTAACAACATTAGATTTAGAGGATGGAAAGATGATCCATCACATCCAAGCATGTGTTGTGGCCAAGGTGATGGAGGTATTGCAGTAGACTTCTGAAGAATTGCAGGATTCTGTCACTGAAGAAATTCTCAAGGCAGCAACTCAGCACGATACTTATTGTTTGCTCCATGACACTTTTACCATAGGTTTCTTGATGTATCAGAAAAAGGTATCTGCAGACCTCTTAGGACTTATAAAAAAATCATTTATTCTCTAGCAGTGGGTGAGGGCTTTGTTCGCCATTGTGTTTGTCTAGTCATCTCTGCCACAGAACGTTGTCAGGTCCTGTCTGTCCCACCTTTACGATTACCACAGAGATATTGAGGCAACAAAACGTCGTGCACGTCAGACGGTATGGCGACCTCACAAGTTACGTCGTAAGCACTGTCACGTCTCGTGAATCTTGCCAAACACCTGCAATCTCAAGATAAGGAGTCCCCATCCCAGCTATTTTAGGATGTCCCGGTGGACCTCTTTTCATATGCCGGAAAGGATTACTTACTTTATTCAAATAATTTGTCAGGATGGCCACATGTCCAGGTCTACGGAAGAGACACCTCATTAGAAAGCATCAGAAAGCCTCCTTTGAAACTACAAGCGTTTCTATCCACCTCCACACCGATGATGGACCAAAGTTCTCTGACTATGGGTTCTGGCCCTTTCTCGAGTAACAGGGCTTCAGCCATATCAGTCCTTGACTCCACTACCCATACTTGAATATGTCGAGCAGGTGAATCATTTGATCATGAAGACGACCGAGGGAAGCAACGTTGACACTAAAGGTTTCAGCCGAGGGTATCTGTAAATTCGCAACATTCCGAGTCCCGATGGCTGTCCTGATCCTCCATGGTCGACCCTTGTGGACAGCAATGCCTGTCCACCTTCATTTTTTCTCCTGAATGGGAGGTAGGCAGCAGGAGTATCCTCTGATTTTTAACAATATTCAGATCAATCCTGCATCATCATGAATCATACTTGGGGTTTCAATGTCTCGGAACTTATCTTGGAAAGATCATATTACGTCTCTTGTAAAATCTTCATCCGGAGATTAGGTATGCTAAGCCGACTCTGTGCATTTTTTTTTTTTTAACTCCCACAGAGTTGTTGACTTTATATGAGGGTTTTATTCGCCCCTGTGTAGTGTGCAACTCTCATGTGTGGGAAGACTCCCCACATACAGTTCTTCTCAACAACGTGGAGTCATAGGATTTTCGTTTCATTAACTCTCTTCCTCTTACTGGCCCCTTTTAACCTCTGTCTCTTCGCTGCACTGTTGCATATTCAGATCTTTTCTATCACTACTTCAGCGGCCACTGCTCCTCTGAACTGTCTCCTTGCATCTCTCCACCACTACAGCAGGCGTGTAGCACCCTTCTAGCATCAAACTCTCATCTCTTTTCTATCCAGCTCTTTACTGCAAGAGTTAACCGTTACTGTGTGGTAGGTGGGGGCGCTCGCCATCCACTCGCTCGATGTAGTGCTGCACTCGGGTGTCTGCCCTTTCCTCTCCATCCTTCTTTCCTTCCATTCTCTTCTGTCTTTCTTTCCTTCATTCTTTCCTTGTCCTTCTGCCTATGGGTGACTTTACACTCCCTCTTCTGTCTTTCTTTCTTTCCTTCATTCTTTCCTCTTCCTTCAGCCTGTGGGTGACTCTACACTGAGTGACAAGCCAAATGGTTTCCTGTACACCAGGAAAGCATTTACTATGCTGGGTGGTAACCATAAGCCTGGTGCTTTAGTGGGTAATTATTACACTCCAATCGGACTGAGCCGGTAAAGGTTTATATCCAAGGGATGGTTGGGGTTGATTGCTCATGTAATGCCACTCAGGGATGAGTGAGACTGGTCACTCTCATCTTAAATGTCGGGACCAACTGCCTAGCCCCGGGCTCCTACGCTCCTCATGGGCAATGTAGGATTGGATGATGGATAGATGGTTAACCGTTACTCCCAGTCTTTAATGTTGCAACAGGTCAACTCTAGAACTTCTCCCTCTATCTGTATTTCCTACTGCCTACGTCCAGTCTTTCAAATGCAGTATGTCGGGACATCGAAATGAAGAGATCATGAATTTGGCTGTCTGTTATCTTGTTTTTTTTTTTTTTTTTTTGAAGAGAACAATATTATGGGCTTCTGGCCTTTGGTTCTTTCTTCCTTGCATTTGAAAAAAAAAAAAAATGGTCTGCTCCTGCACAGCCTCGACTCAAGACTGGTGCAGCTGTTTGCATTCAGTAATATGTTTCATGAATGGACGAGATCAGGAGAGTGATGGGAATAGGCCAACACAGGGACTTAACACACCAGGCTTTTGAGTGATCACTTGCGTTGGCACAACTGTTGATTCCAGGGAGTCCACTATATGCCAGCCCTTCCCAGAACCAACCGTCCCCTATACCAGCATACCCACCATCACTTCAGTGAAGCCTTGGGATCATCTGTGAGGGAAGAGTTGTAGGTCTTCCCTGCAACCGGCATCCGTATCCAGGAAGAGCACTCGACATCATAGAAACCCTTAGTTTCTGGATCTTCCGGCTGCTGCGTCTCTCACACTTCCCAAAGTAGGTGTAAGGACAGGGTCAATGAACTGATTCTATATTACTGTATTATTGTCCTCTCTCCTTGTACCGAGCTGTTGCATTGTTCTCATCTACCGTACATACTCTTTCATCACATCCCAACTAAACTGTTTGATCATTGTTGCACAGATCTACATTTGCCATACCTTTGTGTCTCTGTACTTTGCACAGCCATGAACAAAAGTACGACGACATCTGCCGGCTGTGACAGAGTAAGGTGTTATGTGAACTATTTTCATGTGACAACAATGTGATGCACACAACAAAGAGTAAAAAGGGCAGATAGTCTCCGTTGTTTGATAATGAATACAAAATACAGAAGGCAGGACACAATGCTGCCAGAGAATTGTTGGTGAACTTTTGTTCTTGGCTGTACCTTTACTTCTGTAGCACTAGTTAAACAGAAGTACACTGTTTAATAACAGTAATGGCCAACTTTCATGTCAATTTCTTAAAATGTATATACTGTATATTAAGCGGATACTCTTATATAAGAGTTAAAAACGTACTTAGTTAATCATATAAGAACCTATTTAGATACATCTATATATACATATATATATACAACTTGTACATACACGGTATACACACACACATATAAATATAGATTAAAAAACTACCATAGTCTACCGTAAAAGTTTTCTATGTGTGAATATAACTTATACAAGGCTTAGGGGATAAGCGGATACTGTTACATAAGAGTTAAAAACATACTTAGCTTACCATATAAGAACCTACTTAGATACACCTATATATACATATACAACGTGTACATATACACAAATATACACACACACATATAAATATAAATATTAAAAAAAAAAAACTACCATAGTCTACCGTAAAAGTTTTCTATGTGTGAATATAACTTATACAAAGCTTAGGGGATAAGTGGATACTGTTATATAAGAGTTAAAAACGTACTTAGCTTACCATATCAGAATATATATATATATATATATATATATATATATATATATATATATATATATATATATATATATATATATATATATATATATATATTGTTACGGAACAGAGAAAACTGTCCCGCAAAGTTCCAGGTTCAAAACAAAAGAGTTAGGTAAAATTACAAGTTAAAGTTTAATGCTCAAACTAACAACAAAACATTCAGGACTCATAAGGATAATGTAATGGCAAAAAGGTTACATATATGGTTAACTGCAATAGCCTCTATTAACACGAAATTAGCAAGGGTAAATATATCTAAGTCAGCCCTGATAAAATGAGAGAACCGGATAATGCTCAGTGAATGCAAGATATATTATTACAGATACAAAATATTATTACTAATGACTGACAAAAACACATGAATCACAAAAACCTCACTAGGCCTACGAATCAACACCCTATGCTATACAGTACAAGAAAAAATGTAATAACACTTATACTCAAATTACACAGCTGCTAGATGGTTGGAGACTTCCTGAGCACTCACAATAATAACAACTGGACAGGGGAGGACAGAGATGTGAGCAAAATGAGGAGTAGATCTAAGTGGCAATTAATGCAGAGACTGAGCTCATTATATAGGGGCCGGCAGAGCTTGATACAACTTGTAAGAAGGACGCGCAAATGAAGCCAGAGGGGACAAAGAGTTGACACTCCTGCTCTGAACAACAGAAAGAACGACTTACTCTACTATAAGGGAGGAGGGGGGGAGTGAGGTAGAACACGCTTGTGATCAAACATGCAGCATAATGTACGTTAGAATTACACAAAGGATGATGAAATCATAGGCTATGTAACACCTCCCCACAAAGAAAAAGAAATTTACAAAGGAAATTTCTTATTACTCTAAAACAATATGTCTAAAGTCTAGATAAGCAATCTGCAATAACATTTTCTTTCCCCTTGACATGTTGTATGTCTAATGAATACTCCTGAAGAAGTAGACTCCATCTTGTCAATCTCTGATTTTTATCTTTAAACTTACTAAGGAATTTCAGTGGGTTATGATCGGTATAAATGACTGTGGGGTCAAAACCAGAACACAAATAAAATGAAAAATGCTGTAAACCCAAAATTAAGGCCAAAAGCTCTTTCTCAATAGTGGAATAGTTCTTTTGAGGTGGAGTGAACTTCTTACTGTAATAAGATACAGGGTGTTCAATACCCTGATCATCCTCTTGCAGCAAAACAGCCCCAGCTCCTGTTTCACTTGCGTCAACAGACATCTTAAAAGGCTTAGCAAAATTTGGAGTAGCGAGCACTGGCTGACTTAATAGGATAGCTTTAAGTTTGCTGAAAGAGGATTCACAGTTATCGGTCCAGACAAATTTAACTCCCTTTTTCAGTAGGTCTGTAAGTGGTGATAGAAGAATAGAAAAGTTAAGAACAAATCTCCTGTAATAACCTACCATTCCCAAAAATCTTTCTAGCTCTTTCCTACTTTTAGGTCTGGGAAGATCACTTATAACCTGAACCTTAGCTGCTCGTGGTGCAACATGTCCATCACCAATTACGTACCCAAGGTACTGAACGTTAGCTTGACCAAACTCACACTTTGATAAATTAGCTACAAGATTAGCCTGAACCAAACGCTCAAGAAATTTACTGACATGGCATAGGTGATCTTTCCAGTTGTCACTGAAGATTAATACATCATCAATATAAACAACACACCCTGCCAAACCCTCTGTTACAACATTCATGAGCTTCTGAAATGTGGCTGGTGCATTCTTCATACCATATGGCATTACAGAACATGCAAAAGTCTTTCCTAGTGTTACAAAACATGAGATCTCCCTAGCACGTTCAGTCATAGGTACTTGCCAGTATCCCTTTAACAAATCAAACTTACTTATGTACCTAGCCTTTCCGATCTTGTCTATGCAATCTTCCACACGAGGGAGAGGGTAAGTGTCTGTTTTGGTTATCTGATTAACACGTCTGTAGTCGATGCAAAGCCGCTGTGACCCACCTGGCTTAGGGACTAGAATGACAGGAGAACTCCACTCGCTCTGACAGGGCTCAATCATCTTGTGGTCCAACAGGTAGCCAAGCTCCTTCTGGATGAGAGGAACTTTCACTGGGTTCACGTGGTAAGGAGGCAGTTTAATTGGCTTTGCGTCTCCAACATCGACATCATGCATCAACACAGTGGTTCTTCCTGGAGTAGCACGGAACACTTGCGGGTACTCTTGCAGCAATGCCGAAAACTCCTGCCTTTCCTCGGGAGGTAGATGAGAAAGCTTAGTCTGGAGATCATTCATTATATCAGGATTCTTCCCCAAACTATCACTCAGGCTCATGCTGCATGGGAGAACTTCACTTGCAGACTCGGGTGGAACAGCTACAGTGCAGACTGGGTTATTTTCGTCCCGCCTGTGATATAACTTTAGCATGTTGATGTGACAAAGTTGCTTGTTCTTTCTACGATCTGGTGTGGCGATGACATAGTTGACATCACTGAGTTTCTTCTCCACGAAATAAGGACCACTAAATTTGGCTTGAAGAGGTTGCCCATGCACTGGTAGCAGAATCAAAACCTGATCTCCTGGCTGAAAGTGGCGTAACCTGAACTTCTTATCATACCAAGTCTTCACCTTCTCCTGAGCAGCTCCTAAATCCTCTCTCGCCAGCTGTAAAGCAGTGGACAGCCATTCATTCAACTTCATCACATACTCCAGCAGGTTGACGTCATCTTCCTCCGACAGCCAGCATTCCTTGAGTAACTTAAGGGGTCCTTTTACTTCATGGCCAAACACTAGTTCAAAGGGTGAGAAGCCCAGTGATTCATTTGGAGATTCTCTTGCGGCAAATACAACGAATGGAAGACCTTTATCCCAGTCTTTCTGATGTTCCAAACATTATTTCTTGAGCATCGATTTGAGTGTTTGATGATATCTCTCCAACGCTCCTTGGGTCTGGGGATGGTAAGCTGAAGAAGTGATCTGGGTGATGACCAACTCTTTCAGAGACTGCTTGAAAACATTTGACATGAAATTACTTCCCCGGTCTGACTGTACCTCCATGGGCAGACCAAACTTGGTGAAGAACCCCAGCATTTCCTTAACCACGTTCTTTGCTGAGATATTTCTAAGTGGAATGGCTTCAGGATAACGAGTAGCCATATCAATCAGGGTCAACACATAAGAAAATCCTGAAGAAGTCTTAGGAAGAGGGCCCACAATATCCACCAACACACGGGTGAATGGCGCCTCAAAAGGAGGAATGGGAACTAGAGGTGCAACCTTTTCGGTCTGATTACACTTCCTCACAACTTGACAGGTGTGACAAGACTTACAATACCAGGAAAATCCCTGAAGATACCTGGCCAGTAGAAGTGTTTCAAAATGCGTGCCACAGTCTTCCTCACTCCAAGGTGTCCTGCCAAACTGGAATCATGAGCCACTCTAATGATATCCTGCCTACAAACACGAGGGATGACAACTTGATGTACAACCTCCCATTCACAGTCGGCTGGTGCTGTTGCGGGTCTCCACTTCCTCATAAGTACTCCTGACTTTATATAATAACAAGTAGAAGCACCAGCTGACTCTTCCTCACTGCAAGCAGAGTTAGCTAGACCTTTCAACTCAGGGTCAGCTACCTGCAACTCAACCAACTCTTGACGAGAAAAATTATCAACACTACGTACTGCCTCATCTGGTGAGTGGTCCAAATTAGCAAGAAAAGTGTCAGCTAGGATAACATCATCATCATCATTATCCTCTAAGTCACCAGTAACTTTAGACTTAGCCCTAGTGACAGCACATGCGGAGAACACATCAGGGACATCACAATCCTGGGTTACAGCCACTGGCTCACTAGACAACTGAAGAGCTGGACACACTTGACTTCCACCAATATCATTTTCAAGTAAGAAAGTTACACCTGACATTGGGAGTGTCTCAACCAACCCAACCATAACAGAACCATTAACAAAACCAGACTCTAAATTCACTCTGCACAGAGGGACAGAGAAGTAATTATTCCCTACACCTTGTAAGATTACAGATTCATCAGAGCAATTAACATTAGAGCCTAGAACACTGGTCAGCATAAGGGATTGGCAAGCACCTGTATCACGATATATTTTAACTGACTTCCTGTCATTACTGTCCAGAGGACTGACAAAACCATCAGACAGGAAATTAGCACATGAACTCTTGAGAGTGTCACCCACGTTACTGCTCAAAAGAGGAGCTCCATCATGAGAATTTAATTTACCCTTCAAAGCAGGTTCAGTTAACTCAGTTAAAGAATTCTGGGAACTCTCAAGGGTGGACACTAGACCAATTGACTGAATATTTAAAAGACTCCTTTTTGTTCACATCACGCTCTCTCCTGAAACATTTCTCCGTAGTATGACCAAGCTTACTACAATAAGTACATTTACTTTTCTGAAATCTAGAGGTGAAGCTGGTATTTACTTCCTGAGAAACATCATCTTTATTCTCTTTCCTGTTACCTGTACTCTGAGTAGAGGCAACGTACTTACTCTCAGCTTTCCTTTTTTCTTTAGAATATCTCTTGTGAGTGAGAACATATTCATCAGCTAAAACTGCAACATCAGACAAATTATCTATTCTTCTCTCATCAAGATATAGGCTTACATCTTTATTAATACACCTTTTGAAGTCCTCCAGCAAAATCATCTGCTTAAATTTACCAAAATCAGAATCCACATTCTTAGAATTTAACCACTGCTCTAACAGATCTTCTTTGATTTTTCCATACTCAACATGAGATTGCTTATCTTGCTTATAAGTTGTCCTAAATTTTACTCTATAGGCTTCAGGAACAAGTTCATAGGCCTTAAGAATCAAGCTCTTAACTACATCATAATTATCAGATTGATCCTGAGGCAAAGATGCATAAGTTACTTGAGCTTTACCGGTGAGAACAGTTTGAAGGAGTACTGGCCAATACTTTTTGGGCCAATTAAAACCTGTAGCTATCCTCTCAAACAACTGAAAATACTTTGTTAAATCAGATTCATTAAAAGGAGAGACAAGTTTAACATTTTTAGCCACACCAAAATCATCAGAGCTAGATGATCCAGTTCCACCTTGTTTTATGCGATACTCATGGTCTGCCTGAATCCTAGCAAGTTCAATTTGTGCCTGAGCCTGTACCTGTGCCTCCTGAATACGAGCATTTGCCTGAAATTCAGCCTCTTGAATACGAGCCTGAGACTCCGCCTCCTTAGCGTTTGCCTGAAATTCAGCCTCCTTAGCACGAGCCTCCTGCAGAGCTAGCTGTAACTTAGCTATTTCAATCTGCGTTTGCTCATTTGGAGGAGTTACATTAAACAAGCTTTTATTAATCATGCCAACGATTTGCTCTTTAGAATGATGAGAGTGAACTGCAATTCCCAATTGTTCAGCAACAAGCTTAAGTTCATTCTTTGTTCTGTTTTCTACATCACACACTGTTTGCACAATTGACAAAAAATCTTTGGCTTCATCAAGCGTAGTAATAGTAGACATCATGAATAAATCACAGTCACAAAATATCAAGCAATATCCTTATGATAATATCCTGAATATCCTGATAAGAGGTCGCCAAATTTATGTTACGGAACAGAGAAAACTGTCCCGCAAAGTTCCAGGTTCAAAACAAAAGAGTTAGGTAAAATTACAAGTTAAAGTTTAATGCTCAAACTAACAACAAAACATTCAGGACTCATAAGGATAATGTAATGGCAAAAAGGTTACATATATGGTTAACTGCAATAGCCTCTATTAACACGAAATTAGCAAGGGTAAATATATCTAAGTCAGCCCTGATAAAATGAGAGAACCGGATAATGCTCAGTGAATGCAAGATATATTATTACAGATACAAAATATTATTACTAATGACTGACAAAAACACATGAATCACAAAAACCTCACTAGGCCTACGAATCAACACCCTATGCTATACAGTACAAGAAAAAATGTAATAACACTTATACTCAAATTACACAGCTGCTAGATGGTTGGAGACTTCCTGAGCACTCACAATAATAACAACTGGACAGGGTAGGACAGAGATGTGAGCAAAATGAGGAGTAGATCTAAGTGGCAATTAATGCAGAGACTGAGCTCATTATATAGGGGCCGGAAGAGCTTGATACAACTTGTAAGAAGGACGCGCAAATGAAGCCAGAGGGGACAAAGAGTTGACACTCCTGCTCTGAACAACAGAAAGAACGACTTACTCTACTATAAGAGAGGAGGGGGGGAGTGAGGTAGAACACGCTCGTGATCAAACATGCAGCATAATGTACGTTAGAATTACACAAAGGATGATGAAATCATAGGCTATATATATATAAATATATATATATATATATATATATATATATATATATATATATATATATATATATATATACATACATATATTGTTACATAGCCTATGATTTGATCATCCTTTGTGTAATTTTTAACGCACAGTGTGCTGCATGTTTGATCACGAGCGTGTTCTGCCTCAGTCCCCCTTCTACCGTTATAGTAGAGTAAGTCGTTCTTTCTGTTGTTCAGAGCGGGAGTGTCAACTCTTTGTCCCCATGGCTTCATTTGCGCGTCCTTCTTACAAGTTGTATCAAGCTCTGCCGGCCCGTATATAATGAGCTCAGTCTCTACATTAATTGCCACTTAGATCTACTCCTCACTTTGTTCACATCTCTGTCCTCCCCTGTACAGTTATTATTATTGTGAGTGCTCAGGAAGTCTCCAGCCATCTAGCAGCTGTGTGTAATTTGAGTATAACTGTTGTTGCATTTTTTCTTGTACTGTGTAGCATAAGGTTAATTCTTGGGCCTAGTAAAGTTTTTTGTAATTTATGTAGGGTTCTTGTTGTCAGCCATCATTAATAATATTTTGTATCTGTAATAATATATCTGTCATTCACTGAGTATTATCTGGTATCTCATTTTAACAGGGCTGACTTAGATAAATTTACTCATGCTAATTTCGTGTTAATAGAGGCTATTGCAGTTAACCATATATTTAACCTGTTTTTGCCATTACATTATCCTTATGAGTCCTGAATGTTTTGTTGTTAGTTTGAGCATTAAACTTTAACTTGTAATTTTACCTAACACTTTTATTTTGAACCTGGAACTTTACGGGACAGTAGTGATTATTAGTATTCTCACTTTAAGTGTACATTATCTTTCTCTGTTCCGTAACAATATATATATATATATATATATATATATATATATATATATATATATATATATATATATATATATATATATATATATATATAAAACTACAGTATCCGCTTATCCCCTAAGCCTTGTATAAGTTATATTCACACAGAAAACTTTTATGGTAGACTATGGTAGTTTTTTTTTTTTTTAATATATTTATGTGTGTGTGTGTGTGTGTGTGTGTGTGTGTATGTGTGTATATGTAGACGTTGTATATGTATATGTATATATAGGTGTATCTAAATAGGTTCTTATATGGTAAGCTGAGTACGTTTTTAACTCTTATATAACAGTTCCCGCTTATCCCCTAAGCCTTGTATAAGTTATATTCACACATAGAAAACTTTTAAGGTATACTATGGTAGTTTTTTTTTAATATTTATATTTATGTGTGTGTATATATGTTTGTATATGTACACGTTGTATGTGTAGGCCTATATGTATATATAGGTGTATCTAAGTAGGTTCTTATATGGAAAGCATATATATATTACTTGAAAAAATAATAAAATATGTGAAGAGAAAGTGTTTCACTGATGCTTAGGAAATTGTTCAATGAAGCACTAAACCTTTCTGGAACTATGGTTGAACGTGTCTGATTGTGCAACCTAAGTCTGGCCACGACTCTGTCTAACTCTCTGGTCAGAGATTAGTAATCATAAGTGTTCATTCCAAGACTTAAATTTCAAAGATAAGAATGTGTGATTTCCAGATATTCTTGACGTACTACCATGTTCAGCTGCTCAATCGTTGCTGGGAACTAAGGGCCATGACTTGACGGAGCTTGTCATAGTGGTTTTCAAGGAGGTTTCAGCAGGTACTTCACTTTCTCGGCTTAGCTAATTACTGCGAGGGAAACAACTATTGCCTAATCTCTAGAAATTAACAAGTCTAGCATGGCTGCTCCTAATCAGTATAGCTTCACTGATCACTGAGATGCATGAACTTCTTTGCCACAGTTTGGTGGTGTTCCCTTGAAGAATGTTATGAAGAATACAGTATATGTCTGTTCTAGAATTTGAACCTAGTTTGGTTAAGCAATACACAGTCGTCAACGAGAGTCACAATTAATTCACCTCAAGGTTCTATCTATTTCTTAATTATCTGTCTTCTTAGTTCTCAGCACATCATAACACAGCAGGTGGGGAATACAGCAAAGTACAACACAGTAAATGGGGAAACACGAAAATACAGCAGGTGTGTATACAGCACAACACAGGGACACAACATAACATAGCAGATGGGAAAACAAAATAAAAAACACATCACAAAAAACAACATAACAGATGGATATCGCAACACAACAGGGAGGGGGGAATCATACCCTGGCCAGCTGGGTGTCGGTGAGGTGGGTGCCGAGGAAGGTGTCAAGGCGTCGCAGTTCGCCCAGGATGTTCGCCTTGAGGTCCTCGTAGAACACCAGGTGGAGGTTTGGGTGCATCCGCCGCTCCCACGCCTCCTTCACATGTGCCCAATACGGACCGTACACCACTGACGCAAGTAAACTTGTAAAATGTTTACCAATGCATGTGTAGTCAAACCTGCACAAACGCAGTATATACAATACTATATATATTAAAAAAAATGCAAGATTTCCATCATCACTCCCTTTTTGTATAAAAAAAAATATCAGATAAATGTTTTCCATCATAAATCAATATTCAAGACTATATAGTTGACAATACTGAAAACACATTAATGATATCTTTAAAACTATTCTGGACGTAAACATTGCATACCTAAGAGAGAGTGAATATGAGAAATTCTTTGTCAAAGTGCTAGGATAGAATATGCTGGAATACTGATATTTACGAGACTTCCTTCCACGAAAAATATTTTGTTAAATGGCTCGAAGAGTTAGGTAACATCTCACAATAATCGGTAATATAAATTACGCAAACACTAGGCCAATCATACTGACGAAATAGCGAGATACAGATACAATGACAGCATAAGTGTTTGACCACCCAGTTAGTCAAAGTAATTCTCTGTCTGTCTGTCTGTCTGTCTGTCCGTCTCTCTCTCTCTCTTCTGACCCTTTCACGAAGCTTCGGGATCAGTGGCGGAGTCATGATGCCCTTCTGCTTTACTTCACTGAAGCTGTCCGGACTCATTGTCAGATCCGTTTTCAATATTCTACCAATTCCAGTTTCCTCTTTTTCCGTTGTCATGACTTCTGAAGAAAATTGGGTTGAAATTTCCACCTTCATCAATATTTCCCGTTCTGACGAGAAATAATAAATGTCAGGGCTAGGACTAGGATTGCTGTTTGAGGTCATTTGTGGGGAAAGTCGTGAAGGATAGTTGGAACCGAGATTGAACAGCCACAGAATGAGTGGACTGGAGAGACTTCGGACCTAACCATGTTACAACCTCAAAGGCAAATCTGTGTATAGGGAACATACCATATTTCCAGAAGGGGCTCTTTTCTGTCGTTATGACCAAACGTCCGTCACTATAATCTGGAGGGGATGATTGCATATGTAAATGTCTTCGTCCCAGTTAGCGGATTGCTTATACTTGGGTCTCTGTAACTGTTCTGATTCTATTTGGTGTGATGCGATATTTGGGAGTCAGTCCTCGCTGGTCTTGGTGGTTATGAACATTAACTCTTGAACAGCTTATGCTGTCTTTTTGATAAGTCTCACGGCAGCTCTTTTCGTAGACCCGAAAAAATTTACCGATGGGAGAGGATCCCGATCCCATTTGCCACTCGATAGGACAACATCTGGTACGAATAAGGACGTGGCTTTAGAAACCAAAGAAAGTGAATCCAGTTTTGTAACACTGCAGTCATTTTCCACATACTTTTACGTGTTCATAGAGGGTTATTATCCTCCAATGTCTTGGTATTAACGACTCCAGACCATCTCTTGGCTCTCCCTTGGATTCTTTCAGTGTATCTCTCCATTCCACCATTACTGATGGCTGTAATGACCCTTCCCTTGCCTTGTGCTGTGCGCAATCATCATTGACTGCTACACCTGTTCTGTGCACGCGATTTACTTGCCGACATTTCCCCTCACACATCCACTGCTGCACCTAATTCTGTGTCCTTCTCTACCGTCATTCAGTTCCCGCATCGTTGCTCAGTTTCTACCGACACCCGTACCTTTGCTTCTTCCGTTTCTGTTTCTTCAGGTTTCCGTCCGCGTTCATCTAGTGTTGCTGTCCATGACTTCTTCAGTTAGTTTTGTTAAATCAAATGTTTCAACACGCCTAAATCTGTCCCTCTTGTGAACGACTATATGAAATTGCATCTAGAGTTGCTATCCCATGTAGGTCCAGAGTATGACAACTCTCGGCTACAGTTCGGAAGGAAACTCGGATTTCTCGCATGATCAGAATGGTTATCTCCATCCTTATTGTAATGGATGTCTGCATGAACTATTTGAGCGGTACCATTTTGATCATGCCTGAGGTAAAAATTCGGTAGCCGTCTAGTTTCTAATTGTTTTACTGATATTAAAAACATCCTAGCATTGCAAGGTCATTCTATCATTTCCAAGTCTTGTTTAACACTTCCCGTGACTGAACGCCACCTGTAGTCAACTTATATTGATAGAGTGGTCTTTGGCAGTCTTATGCTCCCGACCTTTGTTGTTGTGGGAGGGGGGGTCCAACTTTCCGTTTTAGAACATCTGCTTGCCCACTGTCAGTATCGATCATGTTGGTGCTTTGTTACCCTGACAAGTTCTGTAAGTCCGAATTCACCTGTCCACTTTGTGCTCAGATCAATAATGACAGGGATATTTGCTATGCTGTTTCAAAATGCTGTCCGACTTGCTTCGGTCCACATTTAGCATCATATATAGGATGCCTGGTATTCAGGTTTGAGTCAAAAGGTTCTACTGGACCTATCCCGGCGTGAGGCTTGCAAACAAACTCACTTTCTAGGGTCAGATTCCTTTTCTAACCGTTTGCGATCCTCCTACCATTCTAATCGGACGTCTACTGCTGCCTTTGTTCTTCCTGTGACTTAGATAAGATCCTTTACTCTTTCTGCTTCTGTATCTCTGTCTGTTCCTCTTGTAGTTCTTTCAGTGGCCTCCACTTTCGCTTCAGCAACCGCCGTTCCCAAGGAGAATTTTTCTTCATCTCTCTCTTTCTCTCTCTCTCTCTCTCTCTCTCTCTCTCTCTCTCTCTCTCTCTCTCCAACCGCTTTTCTCTCTTGGAATCTCTGTATTTTCTTCGCACCTTTCTCCCTTGCCTTCACTGTCTCCATTCTCCCTAGCCTCTTTAGTTTATGTCTCCTCACTGTCTCGTCCTACCAAACGCTCCTTAGGCGAAGTTATTTTGGTCCCCCGTCGCGGCCATCCAAAGTTTCTTCTACCTCTACTTCTTAGACGCTTCTATACAAATATTTGTTGTGTGGAGATTTTCCTCATCTTCCTAGACGCCTCCTTCCAAATATTAGTTGTGTGGAAATATCCTTCTTAGACGCCTCCCTCCAAACGTTTGTTGCGTGGAGATACTGTTGAACTTTTAGTAAGTTGATGTATAGTGTCAACTATTCTGCTTCATTTCCTTTGTAGGGGGCATCAGTTTCAGGGCCATCGTAACTGGAGACAGAGATTCTTAAGGGTGCCGAAAATCCCCCTGCAAAGAGTCACATGTCGCTGGCTTCGTCACCACTGATGGTATCGATACAAAGTTTTAGTGCAAAGTGTAATGATTATATTAACTGGTTTCTGCTCATCAACCTGTGATAATTTGTTATCGGAAACTTCTCTTACTGAGTATCCTCTTCATGCACTGTATCAGATTCTTTTCTCAGTTCCCCAAATTCACTTTTCTACACTGCTATTGTAGTCCACCATAGGGTTCGTATTATCCTTTGTTCTTTCTTACCCTGGTACCATATACTTTGGCACAAGTGTTCAGTCAGTGCTTAATGGTTGTGTCGCTTAATCTTTCCCCCTCAGTTGCAAAACATTTCTGTACCTTGATGGGTTTCTTGACTCGCCTCCTTCCTCTATTTTTGTTTTGTTTTTTCTGTTTAAACTGTTTTGAACCTCAGACATTCCTTGTTGGGCGACATTTTTGTTAATCCTCGTATTCTTTTACATGAAACTATTGTTCCCACCCACGATCTTTTTATGCATAAATCGAATTACCTCACCTACATTGATGTCAGGACTCATTCCATCTGCATCAATCTCGCGATCTGGTCTTCTTCGCTTACTTTGAACTCCCTTTAGTTTGTTTTAAAAGCTTGTCTTAGTAATGATCATTTAACAATATACCTGCGCCTCGCTACGTGCTCTCCCATTCCATGTCATCCCCTGTGGTGCTGTGATAGACTGCTCATTTTCACCTCTCATAGAGACGGTTTATTTACGTTCCCGGTTGGTGATGTCTAAAATATGCTTGATACATTCCTGATACTTGTTGTGGGTAGACCACGTTGCGATTCCTCAATTTACACACTGGGTTACGTCTCAAGTGTGTTCGCTGGTAGATCACTGACTGTTTCAAGATCCGCCGCATTAAGATTGCTAAATGGAAGAGCCATTCCATTAAGTTGCGTACTTGTGGTCGTCCGTACATTTTTTTCTTTTCTATCGAGCGACTGTTGTCTTTCGCCATACGGTTCAAGAGACTAAGCAAACAAGTTGGTGCCCCTATGTTTCTTCTGTTATCACTTCCTCCCCCGTTCAGACAATACTGTCGTGCATTCACAAGACTCACTCTGCCCTCTTCCGGCCCTTCACTTGAATGGAACGTCTGTTGCTAGTTCTCCTTTTGTTGCTGGTGCGTTAAATGCTTATTCTAGTAAGGTTTTAACTTGTCTCTGGAGCATCATGCTGCTTGCTCGTGCACTTACTGCATTTTAATTATGTTTCATTCGTCTGCTTTGGGGGTCTATAATTCACGCGTACAAAATTCTGCTCAGGGGTTACTTCTTCCTTCCCTATATACTCTGAACAGAGGGAAGGAGGGGGGGGGGGATCGGGACCAGGGCCCGTACCATCAAAAATACTTAGTATCGCTAAGTACACTTAACAGACGAAAATTATCACGAGTTGCACTTGGACAGAATACTTAAGTTAATAATACCTACCAAACTACTTATTAGTCGTAAGTACACTTTGTAGTCTAGAAACTTAAGTACCTCCGATGAGGTTACTTAAGTGCTTCTCATTTTACCCAGTCGAGATGCCGCACAACAAAAACGACGAGGGGGAAGATGCAGGGCTATAAATTATGGAGAGACACGAAACAAAACAAAACGAAAGAAAAGGTATTTTGGGCCTCTGTATGACGTTTTCAACGAATTAATACATAAAAATTAGGCTATGTTGAAATGTTTTGATAGATTTGAAGATGTTGTTACGCCGTAGACAAACAGCCTATTCAAGATCACTAGAGCAGAAATGAAATTATTTGCAAAACTGTGTTACATGGTAACTAGAAGGATGCAGCTGTTTAATGGTGATAATCCTTGACTTCTCTTTTCACACGTACAGACAATTTTTCTGAAACATTTCCCCGTAGGACGTTTTTCCGTTATTCAGCCTTCTTTACCCCTGCATAGTTGTTGACTTTATACACGGGTTTTATTCGCCCCTGTTTTGAGTACAACTCTCATGAATGGGGAGGCTCCACACATACAGCTCTTCTCAATAGGGTGGAGTCAAAGGCTTTCATCTCATCAACTCTCCTCCTCTTACTGGCTCCCTTCAACCTTTTTCTCTTCGCCGCACTGTTGCATCTTTATCTCTTTTCTATCGCTACTTAAATGGTCACTGCTCCTCTGAACTGTCTGCTTGCATCCCTCCACCTCCACGACGGGCGGGTAACACCCGTCTAGCAACAAACTCTCATCCCTTTTCTGTCTAACTCTCTAATGCAAGAGTTAACCATTACTCCCAGTCCTTCATTTATGCAACAGGTCAGCCCTGGAACTGTCTCCCTCTGTCTGTATTTCCTACTTCCTATGATCTCCAGTCTTTCAAACGCAGTGTGTCTAGGCATCTCGAAGTGAAAGGATCTTGAATCTGGTTCTCTTTTGTACTGTTTCTCTTTTTTTTTTCTTGGAAGGAACTCTTTTTCGGGCTTGGCCTTTGGTTCCTTCTTCCACGCATAAAAATAATCAAATATAACATACCTTGTGTCGTACGGCTGCGAATACTGTTTCTGTTTTACTGATAAAAAAAAAAATGCAGAGAACAGTCTGCCACACTAACCTAACAATAATCTTTTGTGACGTGATGCAAGAGATTTGCAAATAATTTTATCCCAACATTCAGCTGCAGCTCTACCTCATGGTGATGGATCTTCATTATATTCATTTAGTAAATCAGTGGGTATGTATAGAATAACCGAGAAATGTATTGTAAGCATATTTAATGGAGAACCGACCATAAACTAAACCTAACCTACCCATGTTTTGACGGAGACAAGACCTAGCAAGAGTCATGCGAGCGATCCACAATTATCCAAAAATTCAGGTATGTCTGTGCTCTCCGGTAATCACTCTTTGTCATATACCTGCAGTAAATCTGAGTGTATGTACAAAACCGGGAAACGTAGTGCACGCATAAAGGGTGGGGAACCGGCCATAACCTAACCTAACCTGTCCATGTTTTGACGGGGAAATGACCGACTTCCCGATGTGAGGTCGTGAGGGGATTCATGATGAATATTTTCATATCCAGCACTTGTTGTGGTGCATGGTAGCCATTCTTTATCATAGGCATTCAAGTAAAGTACATATTTATAAAACACCAGGGTAACGTCTTGAACACAAGACCGTCTGTGTTTTGTCGAGGAAACGATTACCCCTCAAACCCATATCTTGACAGGGAAACTTTAGTAGGTGATAGTGAGTTTTTAAGTAAAATCCCATTGAGAACATTGCTATTCCCAGCAGAAATAAAATGTTTCCCATTTCCATTCAGTAAAACAAGATACATGTGTAACATAACGAACAAACGTCTTGAGAAGGAACAAATCAAAGTTTAACGATGGTAGGTCGGTGACAGAAATGACATTTTGGGAGAAGACACACTTACAAGAAATTCAAATTTCACTCAGCACTCGCCACTTAGAAATTTGTAGTACCTTCTATTTGTGATGTTAGTGACAAAATTTTGATTGGCCATTCATTCTGTTTGAAATTATTCATTGGTCTACCCATCGTGATTTTGTTATGCACTGCTTTTCATCCATCCGTACCCACTTTGGACTTTTGTACTTTATTTTGCGGAGTGGAGCGCTAAGCAGTATCGATGGTACAACCGAACATTTGACCCTGCCCTATGACTTCACCTTTATTCACAAACTTGAAGTTTTTACCTTTGACTAACCAACAACTCTTCCACTAAGTTTGGTTGAACCTGGATAAAAATGATTTAAAGTGTCATTGCGCTGTGACCTTGTCCTTTGACCTATTGTGCTCACAACAGAATCACTTCATCTCTGGCTGACCTCAAACGTTTCCGTCAAGTTTGATCCAAACTGAGCATAAGCTTTTGAGTTAAAGGGTCGAAACTTTGACCTTGTCCTTTGATCTTTACAAATGATTGATTGATATTACATTATATTCACTCCACATGTTTCTGACTCACAAACCGTCCAAAAACTGTAGTCTGAATTGTACCAAAACTATAAATGTTGACCTCTTCCCTACCTATAACATATGACCTTTTTCAGCCAATACGTATCAGTGATTAGACACAGTGAAGACTGAAATTCCTCTGGCTAAATACAAAGTGATCTGTTAAGCCATATTAAAGCTAAGGCGTTCTATGAAAGAAGAAGAACAATATGGAAAAATTGGGATTCTTGGCAAACTGTGCCTAAACTCTTTAGCATTAAACTTTGGCTAATTCAGCAACCGTTTTGTTTAAAGAAAAGCTTGAAGGTTATGGACAGATGATAATGAAAGTTCTCAAATGTGTGTGTGTGTGTGTGTGTGTGTGTGTGTGTGTGTGTGTGTGTGTGTGTGTGTGTGTGTGTGTGTGTGTGTGTGTGTGTGTGTGTGTGTGTGTGAATTACGAAGGATTTTGTTTACTGATGTCCAAGGGAGCGTCGGGAACAATCCTACATACCTACATACAGTGTCTACTGACACTCTGATTCATCCCTCTCCCCCCCCCCCCTGTGTGTGTGTGTGTGTGTGTGTGTGAAGCCATTTTCCTGACACGAATGATGCAACTCAAATGACTGATTACTTAGCATCAGCTCGTATATGCTGAGGGAAAAAACTTCAGGGACTGAATACAAAGAAAAATGTAATGCTAAAACAATTTCTTGTTGCTAAACTGAGAAAGAACCACATTACTCATGGTGATACATCCATTCAGTAATAAAATTGTTTACCACTCACGATTGTCATCGATGAAATATTTGACGAACTTGTCGAGAGAACCTTGGAAATTGATGTCGAGGAAGAGTCGTGAGTGGTGATGGTTTGACACGGCCACAGCCTTCGGGTTTCGCACCACGTACACCACCTTTAGGGGGACAGAGATCATGAGATGTGGAGATGAGTCCGGTAGAAGAGAAGAGATATCTCAAAAATATTAATGAGACAGTTAACGAAAGCAAGGTGAGAACCTGCATGTAGAGACATTAAATGTATACCACCTCCCACAATCTTTCGAAGGGATTGTAATATTAAAAACATGTTGATAATTTTTCAGTCCATATCGCAGTGTCTTTAGCAAAAGGTGCTTTGGGTGGCATCTGGTCAAGCAAGATACGAATAAAAACAGAAATCAATCAAACCTCTGAAGCAAAAAAATAAAAAAAAAAAACTTGTGAATCTAATATGCTATAGCAGTAGGCGTGTGTGTATTTTGGGCAGCCGATACTACTGTACAGTACACATTCAAATCACACCAAAGCTGGCACAAAAATTGCAAAAAATTCGGTAATGTGAAAAAAATTGGTCCCATCACGATTGAAAAACTTTTACTATATTTAATGAGCGATCACATTAAAAAAAAAAAAAAAAAAAAAAAAAAAAAAAAAAGCTGCTCCCGAAGTCCGGCATAGGATCTCCGTAGAATTTTTTTGCCCAAAGGTAGAACTAAAATAAACTGGGTTCCATTCACGAAGCTGCAAATAACACGATCAATTGGTTAGCTGCAAAAAATCCAAGTGACAACGCTACACTAGAACAGCACATAAATGCGAGTGCCTTCCGCAGGAGCAAGTGTGAGGGGCCCGAAGGGCCCACGAGAATTTGTTCAATATACTATAGCAGTAGCCGTGTGTGTGTGTGTGTGTGTGTGTGTGTGTGTGTGTGTATTTTGGGCAGCCGAACTACACATTCAAATCGCACCAAAATTGGCACAGAAATCGCAAAAAATTCGCTGATGTGAAAAAACTTGGTCCCATCACGATTGAAAAACTTTTACTATATTTAATAAGCGATCACATTTTGACCAAAAAAACGCCGCTCCTGGGGCCCGGTATAGGATCTCCGTAGAATTATTTGCCCACAGGTAGAACTACAGTAAAGTATTTCGGACTTGCGTTCGGACAACTTGGGTTCCATTCCCGAAGCTGCAGATAACACGATCAATTAGTTAGCAGCAAAAAATCAAAGTGACAACGTTAGACTAGAACAGCACATAAAGGCGAGAGCTCTCCGCAGGAGCAAGTGCGAGGGGCCAGAAGGGCCCACGAGCACTTGTTTTACCCTATAATACACTCTATAATCATATAAATTTTGGAAGACATATTAAAGAAACTGCCTACTGATCTGGTAGCAGTTAAGTCCAAACATCAGCTTCTAAAAAAAGTTATTTATATTACACACACACACACACACACACACACACGCAGTAAAAATGGAGTGCTAAATTAATTATTTTTCCTACTCATAAGGACACTGGAAAAAGAGTGGAAATGTAAACAACAGACTTAGTTTCTCTGCTTATGATGACTCTTCCCCCTTTGTTGGCCGTCGTGGTCAGTATCGTTCGTTGGAACGATTTGAAGCATGGATTTTTTTTTTCTTTTTTCTTTACGCGATCTTAACCTTTTTGAGGGGAAGGGTTTCTTCCAACCGTCTGAGTCTAGCAATACTCGGAATAAAATATTTAATGAGTCCATGCCCTTTAAGGAAGTTTATTGCACACAATCACTCTCTGAACGCCACACCGGAGAATATTTGAGTAGTATATTCAACTCGATGGAGCATTTCCTCAGAAAATGTTCACTGTGTCATAAGGATGCCGATGCTAATATTAAAAAAGCACTTTTTTTTTTTTTTTTTTTTAAACCATCAGCAGCACAAAGTCTACTTCCCATCAACTTCATCTCGCGGTCAAGCACGGCATATCTTCACAAAAATCAGTTACAGACCTCCTCTCTAAATGCAGGTCTATAGCCACTCACTTCAATTACTCAGCCATGGTACAAGAAATATTAAAGAAATTCTGCTAAAAATAAATGTTCCCCATTTATCAGTGATACATGATGTTTCCAGTCGATGGAACAGCATGCTGGATGATGGTTCGAATGAAAGAAATTATGGAGCTACTTTGCTTGTATGCGAGAGGAAACTCTAAAATCAGGTCATTTACTACTGAAGATTAATCCCTTCTGACAAACTGCATCACTGTTCTTCATCCGTTTGAGGATATTACCAAGAAAATCAGCAGCGCCTCATCATCGATATCTGACGTAATACTTCTTGTAACCACATTCAAAATGGCGACCAAGTCACTCACCGATGAAATCCCTGGAATAAAGAACTTGAAAGAAAAATAATGAAAGAAATATCGAAGAGGTTTGATTCAGTAGATTCAGAGAGTAATGACACTTTTACTCTGGTCACATTTTTGGACCGAAGATATAGGGCGATTTTTTTTCATCCCAATTTGTTACAGAGTGAAGAATAGCATCGCCCGCTTGTCTGGAGAACTTCGGTCGAGTGCTCAAGAAGAAATGTAAAGGAAAAAACAAACTTTCAGATGCATCTCAAGTTTCTCAACCATCTACAATCAACGATTTTACTTCAACGCTTGATGCAATCTCTTCATCAAGCAGTGATGATGAAGATAACTATCTTTCACAGCAGAGTCAGCAGACGTAAAAAATCACCGACTAATACCGCAAAGAGAAGCACATTGCCGCGGCTGAAGATCCCTTGACTTGATGGAGAATGCATAAAGAAATGTATCCGATTCTCTCTCAGCTTGCCCAGATGTTCTTGGCTTGCCCTTTATCAAGTGTTGCCAGCCAACTGCAGTGGTGCCGGTCTGATGCATGATGAAAAGGAAAACAGACTTTCTGCTGAGAGAACTGAGAAGCTTCTATTTCTTAAATGTAGCCTAGCAAAAATCAGATTCAACTACTAAGTCCTTATGTCAATACATTTTTCAGTTGTTCATGATATCATACCAGTGCTGAACAGCTACAGTGTATACATTATTTAAACTACAGTCAAAATTGCATAGTAATATATATAATTCCTCTTTCAGGGGGTGGAGGTTAGGGAAAGAGGTTGGTGGGATGCATGCAAGAGTTGGGTCCTCGGCCCGCATTCTGGTAACATTTCAAATTGACAGAAATTTGTTCAGTCAATTTTTTATGGCTGAAAATCATGCAATGAAATAAATTCGTACAAAAAAATATGAATAACTGAGGTTTTTATGTCATCAAACAGAATATTCACATTCGCTTCGTATTCGTGAATATTGAAAATTCATATTCGTAATCACATTCGCGAATGTTGAAAAACTTACATACGGACCATCACTAATGGATAGATAGATAGATAGATAGATAGATATCATCACCCATTACATGTCCACTACTGAACAAAGGTCTCCCCCAACCTTCTCCACTAATTTCTTGACTGAGCCAATCTTTGCCACGTTTTCCCTGCAACTATATATACTATATACTGTATAGTACTGTGTAATATATATATATATATATATATATATATATATATATATATATATATATATATATATATATATATATATATATATATATATATATATTATACCTAGGCTGCCTCCCCAAAAGAAAGGGAGATAGCCGAGACAGGAAGACTCCCAATTTACTCATCCACACACACACACACACACACACACACACACACACACACACACACACACACTCATTTACATCTTAGCCCCAAGGGGAGAGGGGACAGATCATCACTGCACCACATCGCATGAGGTTCAACTGCGCAGTGCAATCAACGACATCCGTAGCAGGGCCCGACGGCAGAGCTTGTTTATCCCTGCCACATCGTAATGGACCCATCCCCTTACCCGCCCCTGACCTGAGCAGCTGATCAGACAAAATGCGTGAGAGTATCCCCTCAGGGCTGCATCATCATTTATTCATTCACAATTTCTCTCCAATCATTCCTAGCATGCTCAGGCACTCTTCCTTGCTCAACAGACATCCCTCTCGCATCCAACACTCTCTTTACATTGTCCATCCATCCTATTCGTGGTCTTCCTCTCAGCCGTACACGTCTCACATCCGATCCAGTTATCTTTTTCACCAATCGCTCATCATACATTCTCTCCATATGCCCAAACCATGACAACACCTTTCCTCGACTCAATCATCCTTCTCCCGCACGGCTCCCGTTCTCCTTCGCACTTCATCATTTCTCACTCGATCCATACGCGTCACTCCACACATACTCCACAGACACCTCATCTCCATTACATTCAAGCTTTTCCTCTTTGCTACACCCAGATTCCACGTTTCAGCCCCATATAACGCAATCGGGAGGGACACAGTCTGGCCGCACTATGGGGTGGTACTAATACTCTGCGGCCAGGTTGTGTTCGGAAGAATTCTGCCACCGTGTTCCCTGCGTGTCGTAAAAGACGACTAAAAGGGGCGGGGTGAGGGGGCTAGGGACCCCCTCCTCTGTATTTTTTCTTTAATTCCCACTATGAGACAGGGAATACATACATACATACATACACACACACATATATATATATATATATATATATATATATATATATATATATATATATATAAATAAGTGTGTGTGTGTGTGTGTGTGTGTGTGTGTGTGTGTGTGTGTGTGTAGAGAGAGAGAGAGAGTTTATGTTCATCCTCCCCGGGCTGATCTCTCGGCCTGCACCACTCCAACGCTTCGAAAGTGTCCTTAGATGCATTTCGGATCGTCGGAGCTGTAATGTACACACCTAAATTCGCCATAAAATGATAAACCAATTAGAGTTTTCTAGAGTTCTATATGTATCCCCCTCAACTTCCATTCAGGACAGACTGACAGACAAGCTTCTCTTTTATATGTACTGTATACGGATGAAAAGAAAAATAAAAGTGGAGTGGGAGGGAAGAAGTTAAATTGCCAGAAGGAACAGGAGGAGCTGTGTTGGAAAGCCTAGTGCACTGCGAGCATTAATAAAACCTTTAAAGTGTACCTTGGCTTTCTCCAGAAGTGACGAGTCGAGGAGGGAGAAAGGAAGGTGGGTCTTGATGGTGCGTGGGTCAGGTGTCGCTTCAGCCAGCTGCAGGTAGATGCCGTCGTTGGGGTCAGCGTCAGGACAGAGTTTGGTGAAGGCTGGGGACATTGCCAGGAAGGGGCTACCTTTTGGAATATTTCCCGGTAAGAACATGTCCCAGCTGAAGATAGAGCAATGGCCAAAGTCACTGTATGAATTAATATAACGCCATAATCAAAATTATTATTGGACAATCTTATATTGAATGCAAATAATAACAGCAACAACAACAACACTAACAATAACAACAACAATAACAACAACGACAATAATAATAATAATAATAATAATAATAATAATAATAATAATAATAATAACAATGTAAGTAGGTGGGGGCACTCATCATCCACCCACTTAGTGTAGCGGCACTCGGATTTTAGGGCAGCTCTACACTGAGTGGCAAGCCAAATGATTTCCTGTAAACCAGGAAATCATTGACAACGCTTGGTGGTAACTTTATAACTAGCCAAAACGTGTTCTCAACGTGAGAACAAGTGGGTCGCAGAGGGTCAATGCCCATTCCCGGAAAACAACAAACTAAAAATATGAACAAGAAGCCTCGGACCAGGACTGACCAACAGGTGACGACCAAGGACCGAACAAATGATATGGTACGGGTTGTGACATGGAGTGTAAGGGACGCAAATGCTGAGTTGAAAGAGAGAGAGATTCTGCAGGAGCTTGTGGGTGCAAAAGTGGATGAATATGGATTAACTGAAACTAAATGGAGAGGTGAAAGTGTGAGAGAATGGGAGTATGGATAGGGTAAATGCGCGGGAGTGGGTGAGAATGAGAGGGCAAAAGAAGGAGTGTGTATTGTTTTGTGCAAGTGATGGAAGGACAGTATAAGAGAATATGGATCAGTTGGCTCAAGGATTGTGTGGGTAAGATTGAAAGTTGGACTACGAAATGTGGGCATTTGTGTGTCTGTATGCGCCAACGCAAGATAGTGCAAGCAGAGTGAAAGAAGAGTTCTGGACAAATGTGGATGCGTGCATGAAAAAGTTTGAAAGCTGTGAGAGAGTGTTTTTGACTGGATATATGAATGGAACAGTAGGGAATGTGAAGGTGGATGGAGTAGATGGTGAATGGGGTGTGCCTGCAGAAGTTGATGAGAATCGCTGTGCTCAAGTGGACATTCGCGCAGGAAGAGTGTTCGTGATAGCCAATACCCTCTTCAGACACAAAATGATGCACAGATATATGTGACGAGTGATGAGAAGGGTGGGTGGTGAACTGAATGAAAAGAAGGCAATGATTGATTATATGTGCGTGGATAAAAAAAAATGAGATGTGTAATGAATCCAAGAGCATATAAAGAGGTTAGGGGAGTGGACTTTCTAACCACCACTTGGTGGTGGTGAAAGTCGAGGTCGAAATGAAATGGTGGAATAGAAGAAGGGAAATACAGGAGGAAGTAGTTCAAACAAGGATGGTAGAAAGATAACAAAAGGATGGAAAAAAGGCAGAAAATAAGAGAGAAATGGAGGAGCGATTGGGTAAATATGATTCAGAGCAAATGGGGGACGTGGAAGGTGTGTACAAGGTATTCACAGAAGAAATATGTGCAGCATGTGAGGTGGTGTTTGGGGTGAAGAGAAGACGAAAAAGGGTGCAAGGAACAGCGTGGTGGAATGAAGAGGTGAGACAGGCTGTGCCACAAGAGAAGAAAGCATATAGTGAGTTAATGAGAAACTGAGGCGTGGAGGAAGTTGAGAGATGGAAGAGAGAGTTACATGTAGAGAAGAAGAAGGAGGTGAAAAGATTAGTATGAAGAGAGTGGATGAGGAATTCGGAAGGAATTTGAGTGTAAATATGAGGGAATGTAAGAAAATGTTCTGGAAAGAGAGTTAGACAGGGTGTTAAAGAAGCTAGTTGGGGAGTGAAGGATAAAAATGGTAAATTACTAGTGGAGAAGGGAGAAAGAGTGAGCAGATGGAGAGAACACTCTAAGAAACTGTTGAACAAAGAGACTGAAAGTAATGCGAGTATAAGTGCCTGGGGAATGGCTGAGAGAAGGAGGGATGTGAGATGAGAAGAGGAAATCAGTAAGATGAAGAAAGTCAAAATGGGGAAAGCCAAAGGAATTGATGCAGTGTGTGATGAAATGCTGAAACATGGAGGAGAGATAGTAAAAAAATGGATGTGGAAGATGTGCAGATTGGCCTGGGAGGAAGGTATAGTCCCAGAGGATTGGAAGTCAGGTATAATCATTCACCTGTACAAAAAGAAAAAGGAAAAAGATGCGTGTGGTAACCATAGGGGCATTTGTCTTCTTAGTGTAAAAGGAAAAGAATATGGTAAGATACTTATTGACAAAGGGAAATAACAGAGGATGTAGTTGGAGAACAGGGAGGGGTTTAGAAAGGGAAGAGGTTGTGTAGATCAGATATTCGTTTTTAGGTCTTTAGTAGAAATATTTCTAGAGGGGAGAAAGAAGTTGTATGCGGCCTTCGTGGATTTGAAGAAAGCATATGACAGAGTGGATAGACAAGGACTGTGGAAAGTGTTAAGAATATATAGGGTAAAAGGGAAATTATTGGATGCCATGGAGAGTAAGGGTGCTAAGGCTGCAGTACGTGTGGACAGTGAACTAAGTGAATTTTTCCATTTGAAGGTTGGATTGAAACAGGGATGTGTCATGTCTCCATAGTCGGGGTTATAAAAGTGGTACAAGGAAGGGCAGTGGATGTTGGAGTGGCCCTAATGAGAGAGGGCAGTGTTTGGATACCCACTGTACTGTTGTCTGCAGATCATACTGTGTTGTTAAGTGAAGACGAAGGGGAGCTGAAAGGCTTGGTGAATGAGTCTGGCAGAGTGTTTAAGAAAGGGAATCTAGAGGTAAATGTAGGGAAGACCAAAGTTATGATCTTCGAGAGAAATGAAGTCACCAAATGTACAGTGAGGTTGGATGAGGAAGAAATGGAAAATGTAAGTACTTGGGTAGTGTGATGAGTAAGTATAGAAGTTTAGAGCATGAAGTGCTTGAAAGGGTACAACAAGGAAGAAAGGTTGCTGGTTCTACAAAAGCAGTGATAAGAAACAGGGAAGTGAGCATGGAAGTGAAAAAGTTCCTGCATGAGAGAATTGTGATACCAACCCTAACTTATGGAAATGAAGTTTGGACCTTGTTGGAGGGACACAAGTCAAGTCTGAGAGTAGTGGAAATGAGTTATTTGAGAAGAACATGTGGAGTCACATGGAGAAACAGATTGACAAATGAGGAAGTGAAGGAGCGTTGTGGTGTGGATGTGCATGTGACAGGAAGCATTAGGAGAAACACACTGAGGTGGTTTGGCCATGTGGAGAGGATGGAGAGCAAGAGACTGACGAGGAGAGTGTATGTGAGTAAGGTGGAGGAGGGGAGAGAGAAGGGGAGGCCAAGGATGAGATGGCAGAATGGAGTACAGTAGAGAGGTATATGAGAGAGGGGGGTGTGAGCTGGCAGCAGAGCAGTGAAATGGCGGGGGAGAGGGCGACATGGAGGCGATTTGTTTGTGGCCATCCCTTACGGGATCAAGCGTCTAGCAATAGATAATAGCCTAATAATGATGATGATGATGATGATGATGATAATAATGATAATAATAATAATAATAATAATAATAATAATAATAATAATAATAATATTATTATTATTATTATTATTATTATTATTATTATTATTATTATTATTATTAACAAGAACAACAACAGCATCAACAACAACAATAACAACAACAACAGCAACAACACTAAGCATTCAAAGGCTACAACACCAGCCCTCCCCACCCGGGGCCGTTTTCACCGCCGTCCCCAGTGCAGTCCCTAGCAGCCTACATAGTTCCGAACACAAGTTTCCTTTTCGCAGTCGCCCCCTATCAGCTTTCCGTGGTCTTCATTTGGAATTGCATTAAGGTGTCCCCAACTAATATTGGAACATCTGTGGGGAACTTGGAGGCTCCCCAACAGACGGACCAGGAACAAGTTAAAAAAAAAAAAAAAAAAAAAAAGCGCACTCTAATACGTATTTTTGTCAATGTTTCAATATCAGATATTAGGTGTAATACTGCCGAGATGTTGACACACCCTGTAAAGAATATACTCCACACTCTTAAATGAGTATAATTTACTCGAATTTAAAGTCATCCAATCCCAGTTCACAACCGAGCCGGCTGGAGCCTCCACAACCGGTGGAACCAAATGAAACGGAAGAATCGTTGTGTAATGCATATTTTCATCACAGTTTTGATACCAGAAGCCCGATGTACCGTTGCTGTTTTAACTAACACACCACCCATATAGAAAATGCATAATGTTCATGTAATTTTACAGTACCTAATTAAACATCAAACCACTTCAAAGTCTCATCAGATTTTTGTCAGTATTTTGATATATGATGCCCGTCTCTTATTTACTTTGCTAAACGCTATTCCCAGATCTGAAAATGCCTCACAAAGGTTTTCATACTTTCTCAGCTATTCCTCTCGCATATACTGTATATTAATCGCACTTCTAAACCATCCAGTTCATCACCCACTAGACGTTAGTATCCTGTATACTCCGGTGATAGAACCCCATTTTCGGGTCAAACCTTTCAATCAGTGCTGGTAATCGTTTTTGTGTACTGTATGTTTCGATAATACTTGGTCTTTACTTCAAATTCTGGGTGGATGTTAGCGTCACACCAGCTTGGCTTTTTCAGAAACCAAGATGGTCGCCAAAAAGAGTCGATTTACAAAATCCTTCATAATTTCTGTTCTGAGCACACAAACACAATGTTTTCACAGTCTACAGGTAAGTTTTCGGGCGCGAGGAATCCGATTCTGGCATTATTTTAATTTTTTCATTCCATTTTAATGACAAAATCTCAAAATGGTGGCCAAAATTACCAAAACAAAAAAGTCATTCTAAGAAAAACATCCAAAACGAACATCAATAGAAAATCATTATATATCCAGTTCTCCACACAATAAAGACAACTTAACACACATATGTCGGTAAAATAGCAGTAACTCGCGAAATACAAGTTACATTCGATGAATCTCAACTTTTACAGTGAACATAGACTGTAGCACCAGTCGAGAGGAGCAGTACTCCTAAGGTGGATGGAAAGCTGATGGCAGGGAGATCTGGAGCTCCCGTTTCATCAGCCCTCGGGACCAGTTCCTGACCATCCCCCTTTGCTGAACTTTTTCAGTGTTTCAGTAACAGAGAAAGTAGGCCAGCATGCCCTCTAATACAAATTTCTCTGTCAACACCAATCTACATGCACAGTACACATTACACTTCGTTTTCAAAATTAAAGAAAAATGGCGCACATTAACCATACCTTGGAGTCCCCAGGGGGGAGGACCATAAATGCCCCCACCATCCCTCCCTCTCCTGGTGACGACTCAACGAGCTGCCTGGAACCACTGCCTGACTCACTTCTTCATTTCTGCAACATTCGCGGCTTTTGCTCTAACTTTTTCTCTGTTGAACACTACCTCTCCTCCTCTAAACCTCACCTACTCTTCTTAACTGAGGCTCAGTTGTGTGAGACAACTGACAGCAAACCCTATTCTGTATCCTCCTACTTTCTCTATACTCATTTCAAAGCCAAAGGTGGCTGTTGTGTATATGTATGCAACGACTTACCTTGCTCTCGTGTTCCTGAACCTGATTCTTCTAAATTCTCTGCTTTCTGGCTTTGGCTCTCCTGTCATTCTCTGACTAAATGTATCTGTGCTGTATACTTATCCCTTAACTCTACTGACTATCAAAAATTCTTCTACTGTCTTACTTCTATGATGGAACTCATTCTAACCATTTCTCCTTTCTCTGTAATCTCCATTCTAGGAGATTTCAATGTACACCAGCACCTTTGGCTCTCCTCTCCTTTCACTGATCCGCCTGGTGAACAAGCCTACATCATTTCTATCCTTAATGACCTAGAACAGCTTGTACAGCAACCTATCCGTATCCCTGATCGCCTTGGAGAGAGCTCCAACATACTTGATCTCTTCCTTACAACTAATCCTTCTGCTTACACTGTTAATCTTTTGTCTCCGTTGAGCTACTCCGATCACAACCTGTGGATCCTCCAAAGAAATGTCAACTGTGGCACTTTGGAGATGCGGATTGGGAGGCCCTCAGGCAATGCTTCTTTGATTTTCCCTGGAATTATTATTGCTTTCGTGGCCGGGAGCCATCTGAGTATGCCTTGTGCATTACGGAGGTTATTCTCTCAGGCAAGGAAGCATACATTCCTTTCTCATATCCTTTGACTAATGCAAGAAAGCCTTGGTTTAACCACGCCTGTTCAAATGTTGTCCGCAACAAGGAGAGGGCCTATAAAAGGTACCAAAGCCAACCCACCCCTGAATCATATCTTTTTTATGTTTCTGCCCGGAATCATGCTAAGTCTGTTCTTGGCTCCGCTAAAAATAATTTCATTCGTACTAATTGCTCTGAACTCTGTCACTCCAATTCTTCCCTTTCCTTCTGGCACCTTGCCAAAAACCTTTCTAACAACTTTACCTCATCATCCTTCCCTCCTTTTTTCTACTCTGATGGCTCTGTAGCAGATCTCTTCAATCAGACTTTCTCCTCCAACTCCACCTCAGGCAATTCCGGTGCTGTTCCTCTATCACTTCCCCCCTCTGACTCCCTCATGGCTGACGTTAAAATTTCTTCAGCTGATGTATTTTCTGCCATCACCGGCCTCAGTACTAACATGGCATATGGGCCTGATGGAGTCTCTCCTGCTGTCCTCTGGAACTATGCTTCTGTGCTCACACCCTGCCTAGGTAAACTCTTTCGCCTTTGTCTGTCAACTTGTGCCTCTCCTTGCTGGAAGTTTGCTCTCATTCAGCCAGTCCCAAAGAAGGGTGGCCATTCCCAACCCTATAACTGTCGTCCAGTTGCTTTAACATCCTGTGTCTCAAAACTTTTCCAGTCTATTCTTAACAGAAAAAATTTAAAACATCTTTCCTATCACAACCTTCTTTCCGATCGTCAATAAGGGTTCCATCAGGGACGCTCCTCTGGCGATCTTCTCACCTACCTTTCAGACTTCTGGTCATCCTCCTTTCGGGACTTTGGAGGAAGCTTTGCCATTGCAGTTGACATCTCAAAAGCTTTCGATCGAGTCTGGCATAAATCTTTACTTTCCAAACTGCCTTCTTACGGTTTCTATCCTTCTATCTGTGCCTTCATCTCTAGTTTCCTTTCTGGTCGTTCTATAGCCACTGTTGTAGACGGCCATCGTTCTTCTCCTAGATCTATCAACAATGGCGTTCCTCAGGGCTCTGTTCTATCACCAACTCTCTTCCTTTTATTCATCAATGATCCTCTAAGCTGTACATCTAATCCTATGCACTCGCACGCTGATGATTCCACCCTTCAACTTTCCATTAGGTTCCCACAACGTCCATCTCAGCAGTTACTTCAACAAACAAGGGATGAGGCTATGGCACACCTAGCGTCTGGCTTGGCTCGTATCTCTGAGTTGGGTATGAATAATCTTGTTTTTAATGCATCAAAGACTCAGTTTTTACACCTATCAACCCGACAAAATCTTCCACAGGAGTACCTACTAATGTTTTATAACATCCAGGTCACGCCTGCATCATCCTTGAACATGCTTGGGGTTTCATTCATTTGGGACTTATCTTGGAAAGATCATATTGCATGTCTTGTAAAATCTTCTTCCAAGAGACTGGATGTGCTAAGCCGACTCCATACCTTCTTTACCCCTGCACAGTTGTTGACTTTATACATGGGTTTCATTCGCCCCTGTGTAGAGTACAACTCATGTGTGGAGAGGTTCCCCACATACAGCTCTTCTCAACTAAGGGGAGGCAAAGGCTTTTCGTCTCATTAACTCTCCTCCTCTTACTGGCTCCCTTCAACCTCTGTCTCTTCGCCGCACTGTTGCCTCTTTATCTCTTTTCTGTCGCTGCTTCAATGCTCACTGCTCCTCTGAACTGTCTGCTTGCATCCCTCCACCTCTACGTCAGGTGCATAGCACCCGTCCAGCAAGAAACTCTCATCCCTTTTCTGTCCAACTCTCTAATGCAACAGTTAATCGTTACTCCCAGTCCTTCATTTATGCATCAGATCAACTCTGGAACTGTCTCCCTCTGTCTGTATTTTCTGCTTCCTATGATCTCCAGGCTTTCAAATGTAGTGTGTCCAGGCATCTTGAAATGAACGGATCTTGAATTTGTCCCTCTTTTGTATTGTTTTTGTCTTTTTGTTGGAAGGAACTGTTTTGCTGGCTCCTAGCCTTTGGTTCCTTCTTCCTCGTGTAAAAGAAAAAAGGTGCATCTTCTTGAACGCCATTAATACTGCTGGTTGCATACAAACCCTTTAACACTAGACTGAGCGTTGCTCAAATGAACATACAAACAGACATACAGAATAGAGACATAAATTTTAGACATACAAATACTATGACATACATATAACTACTGTTGCCGTTGTCAATCGTTTTCCATTGGCTTAACACCTATTGAAATTAAACCATACAATATTTCGAGATTGGAATCACAATGCACAATGATTGTCCTAATAGTCTTCCTCCGTATTATCTTCTCCATCATCTTTCCGGTTGAATGGGTTGTGGTATACACCAGCACCAGCACCACAGGCACAGAAGATGGTGCATGGCAGCTGATGGCTCATGCAACCATAGTTGTCCCTCGGCATTCCTTTTCCAGATCACAGCCACAGCGTACGAACTTCAGGACGTGTTTAGGCATGTAAGCTGTCCAATGGCACATGCGCTGTGGAATGAGACACTTGTTGACATGATCAGCTTCCCAGCCGAACTGGATTGGATCCATCGCTGGGGATTCTCCGCTTAGTGCCACATACCAGGTTGCCACTTGGGGGTTAGCTCATAGTACATTCTCATGGAATGCTTCTGTGGTCAATGGTAGACTGCAGAGTTTTGGCACAGAAGAAGCCTTGCCAGTATTCTAAGCCCACACGTGCTGCCTGCACTCTGTCATGGACAAGCATGTTTTGAAACCATAACACGCTGCCATGAACGCATTTGCTTGCTGTGTAAACTGTGTGACCTCTACCATCACATCTCCATGTAGATGCAGCCTGTGTCCTTTTGATGCAACAGTTAAAGCAGTGGTTTTGCCAATACTACATCTCGCAGCTACAGAGTCACACCCTGAGAGAGCATGAATAATGAGTAGGTCTGGCTCAATGGCGCCATCTACGTGCAGTCATCGTGTATGGGCGTTGTCGTATTGACATCAAGTCCACACATCTCAAACACAGCGCCTCTTTGTATGGACTGTTTCCTCCTGCCCTTCTCTCTTGTTTATCCATCGCATTTGTACCTTGACTTTCTCCACCACCAAGTGGTGGTCAGAGAAACCACTTCCTCAACTCCTGTATGCTCACCACCCAGCACATATCTTTAATCAATCATTGCCTTCCGTTCATTCAGTTCACCACCCACCCTTCTCATCAATCCCCACAATACTTGTGGACCATTTTGTGCCTAAATAGGGTATTGGCTAGCGCTCTCCCCGCACAACGTCCACTACAGCACTACCATTCTCATCCACTTCTGAAGGCACACTCCACTCACCAACTAATCCAGCCACCTTCTTATTCCCTACTTTTCCATATCCTTGAACCACCTGATCCATGCTTTCTTATATTCTCCTTCCATCTCTTGCACACAACAATACATATACCTTCCTTTGTCTTCTCACACTCACCTACTCTTGCACATCCACCCAATCCATATTCTCACTCTCTCACACTCTCATCTCTAGATCTGTTCTCAGTCAATCCACAGTTGTCCACTTTTGCATCCTCAAGCACCTGGACAATATCTCTCTTTCATCTCTCCATTCGCACCCCTCACATCCCACGCTGAAATCCGTATCATGTCCTTTGTCAAGTCCTTGGTCGTCATCCATGGGTTAATCCTGGTCCGAGACATTTTGTTTATCTTTTTCAATTATTTTTTTTTCCAGGGTGGGGTAATTGTCACGAATTCACGAGGTCATATTATTATGGCAATTCGTGATATTGTATATTATTATGGGAACTCGTGAACAATATTGAAGCAGCATAGACCTTCGCTCAGTCAGTTAATCTTTGCGTTTGCACTCAAGTTGGAAAAAGAGTTTTTCATAACTTTCGTCATGTATCATGAGGGACTGTCTTTATGTATACAGGTAGACAGTACATTTCACTGAACGATATTTTTTGTGTAATTATCGTTCCTCCACCTTGCCTCTCTAGCCGTTAAGTTAGGCCACGCTTACTTCCTGTGATCATGTATTCACTTTGTGGCTGGCGTGAGAACATTAGTTAGTTCAACTTAGTTGGTGAAGAGGACGTCGTGAACAGTGCAGAGAAGCAAGACCCCGTCTTAGCGGCTACAGTCTCTGGTAGTTCTACAACCCCCGAATATCCCCACCGAGTTGATGGTCGGCAACAGGGGACGTCAGCAGTGCGAACTGCAGTGACTTGAGTAGCAGAGCCGCCCAGTCTATTCGCTGCCACGACTCCTTTTTCTCCACTGACCAGTATTTTCTTTCCGTGTTTTTTAGGCTGAAGATTATTAGCTAGTGTGATCGCTGTGCGTGAGTGAGTGAATTTACTTTGCTAGATATTCTAAATTTACTTGCTTAAGTTCCCTTGTAACGTAAATTTATTTTGTTGTAATTTAATAAATTTCCAGTTCTTTTCCTTGAGCTCGAGTAAATTTAACAATCGTGCATGACTTCTCCATATTCTTACATAATTTGCTGACTCCCAGTTTGCGCAAACTTTTCTTATATTAATCACGACTGATAGTTAAGCCAGTTCTTTCATATTAATTCATAAATCCGTTGTGCCAGCCAGCAGTTAGCACCAGCATGAATCTGTCTTTATTTGTATTAATTATCGATTGTCGGAGGTAAGGACACTTTTCTCAGAGGTCAACAGTATCAACAATACGGCATTCGTGAGTGATTAGTCTCCATTGTGTACTGTTGAGAAAGTTTATGAAATTCTCTTCTTTAGAGAATCGGCGAAATAAGCCAGAATAAAGTAAAAACTTACTACTTGATTCCGTAAGTCGATTCTTTTGTGATAACCGACAATTTAATTGCAAGTTATTCATATTTTGACTTTCCTTCCATTGACTAATAACCCTCCGCCAACACACCTGTTGACACGTAGGGAACACGTACTGGTTGATTATAAGTTTACCACCCAGGGTATTAAATGATTTCCTGTCTTACAGAAAACAATTTGACCTCGTTTGGACATGGCCCTAATCCCTTTCACCAAGTCTGGTGCAGAGCAGGTCAAAACTGTTTAGATGCCCTAACTCTGTGACCTCGAGTTTTCACCTTTTCCAGTCACCTTGACCTTTGACTGATTATTCTTCAAATGGAATCCGTTTATTCTTCCTTATCCTCAACATGCCCGTAAAGTTTAGTAAAAAAAAAAAAAAAAAAGATTAATAAATGAAATAAGATGACGTTGTCATGTTACCATTATCTTTGATCCATTGTTCTCAAAAACAATAGATTTACTTCCTGGCTGACCCCCAACTATCCTCCAAGCTTGGTTAAAATCAAGTCAAAGTTGTTCGAGTTATTTTGTGAACAAATACACACACACACACACACACACACACACACACACACACACACACACACACACACACACACACACAGGGGTGAACTTTGAGCTTGCCCTTTGACTTAACCTTGACTGGTTATTCTCAAAACTGAATCACTTCATTCTTGCTTTACCATCATCATTTCCGCAATGTGTGGTTTGAAATTGACAAAAACTATACGTCTTGTGATCTGGACCTTTGAAATATTGTCAGCAAAACATTAGGCTCCCTGACTGGTTGTCACTCAACCTTCCCTCCTACTTTGGCTAAAACTGGATAAAAACTATTATTTTTTTCACACATACACACGAGTGAGCTAAAACACACACACACACACACACACACACACACACACACACACACACACACACACACACACACTGCTCAAAACATAATAATCACGCTCGCTCCGCGTGCGCGGATGTACTTATAAAAAACAAGAAAGATCACTCAAAGAATGCAACACCCGCCACCAGCAAGTGGTCCATGGGCCGAATATTTACCTTTACCCTGTGACCTTGACCTGTGACAGATTACTTCCAAAACCAGATTCCTTCATTCTTGCCTAATCCCGTCCCTCAACTTTTGTTCAAATCAGATCAAATATCTTTGAAAGGACTTTAATCAGTGAAATTCACATTTGACCTTCCTTGTGACCCTTTCATAAAGCTTAGTCTACACCGGATAAGAATTTTTGACCGCCATGTGGTCTTAAAATTTCATCTCGAGTTCTAAAAAACAAAATGTTAGTCTAATGGTTAATCCCCAATTCACCACCAACTTTATTGCACATCAGAGCAAAACTGCTGAAGGTATTATATTTCCAAAAAGACACTCAGGTCTAACTCTGACCTTGCCTGGTCTCCATAACCTTTCACTGACTGTTTTCAAAACTGAGGTTGGTAGTATTAAATTACCTCTTCGCACGAGCAAGCTCTTCGTCGCGCCAGCCGTAGTTTTAAAGCGAAGAGGTTCCTCGTACGGCGCGCGAAGAGGTCTCTCGGGGTTGAAAGTACTGGAATATGAAGCAGGAGCATCACCCGTCTCTTCCCAGGTATCGTCGCATCTTTTTTATACTGGTATCATATTCACGTAACTAGTTAGTACCTTTACATTCACGAAATGCAATTGCAATTTTTTAAAATGTTTGTTATCGTTTTTTTTTTGTGTGTGTGTGATACTATCTTTATTTATAAATCTTTAGGAGACTGGTGCTACCCATTTACGATCAAACTACTGCTACCACTATAGAGCTCAGTGACTGCTATATGCGCACAGCCCAGTCGTTGACTTTTATCATTCCCAAGTTACCTGTGTCTCATACAGTGGTGATCCAGGCAACTTCACAGGTTATTTCCGAGAGCACTTTATGTAAGAGACTTGTAAACCATTCCACTTTTCACTATACTGTCTTCAGAAAGGCAAGCACGTGGTATATTTAAGACCGTGGTTAAATTACTGCCATCTCCGCTAAATTCTAGCTGCCGTAATCCTAATCATTTCCTTTTTACGGTAGCCATAACTTAACCTAAATAACCTAACCTAACATATTTCTAACACAGCAGAAAAACCAAACATGAACGCTAAATTCTTGCGGTTGAAGCTGAACTGTAGCAGTATTAACCTAACCTAACTAAAACTGACCTGACCTAACCTAACCTATTTCTAACTTAACTGAACCACCAAACCAAACAACTTAACTCTAGCAGCCGTAATCCTAACCGTGGTTAGGATTACGGAAGTCGCCGCTAAATACCAACTGCCGTAATCCTAATCACTGCCTTAAATTATACCACGTGCTTACCTTTCTGAAGACAGTAATGAAAAGTGGAATGGTGTACAAGTCTGTTAGATAACCTGACCTGATCTAAACTAACCTATTTCTAACCTAACTTAACCACCAAACAAAACCGCTAAATTCTAGTTGCCGTAATCCTAACCACCATTGGACCCCCTCTCAAGTATTAAAGTATCATGTATTAAAACTATTTCCTACCGTTGGACTGATTCGGAGACGTTGTTTATCATATTTAGCATATTATTCTCGCAATATATTACACGAGAGAGTAAACATTAAACATATGACGGCAAACATGCGCTCCTCCGGCGTACCAATCTCACGATTTCTCTTCCAGAGAGCACCCCCGCAGAATACCAACCCTTCCGTAGTCTCCTTCTGGGAAGAGGCTGTTCGGCCTGGGTTTAAAGGTACCAAACTGGGAAGAGCCTCTTCACGAAGATGCTTCGCGAGAAGGGGAAGAGGTTGTTTAATACTACCAGCCTGAGTCTCTTCATTCTTGCCTGGCCCGTACCACGAAGTTTGATTCATATAAGATCAAAACTATTTGAGTTGACCTTGCCCTGCAAACTTCGCCATTGTCCTTTCCCTGTGATCTTGACTTTCTACAGATTGTTTTCAAATTCGAATAATTTTATTCTTGCTCTAGGATAATCTCAAGCCATCCACATTGGTCTATTTTATCTATATACTGCCAGACGCCATAATCCCGTGAGGGGTGGCCATTTGACTTTGAGTTATTTGTTTTACGGGGAGGGGCACTAACCCTCCACCAACCCACTTGTTGACACGTAGGGAGCACGTATGGTTTGGCTATATGGTCACCACCCAGCGTTGTAAGTGGTTTCTTGGCTTACAGGAAACCATTTGGGTTGTCACTCAACGTAAGGCCACCTGTAGGGGAAAGAAAAGCAATAAGAAGTGAGAGGAAAGATGGAAGAAAACGGAAGAGAGGAGGGCAGGCACAGAGAAAGAATGATAAAGGCTAATGAAGAAGTAGACAGCACTACATCAAGTGAGTGGATGATGGTCGCCACCATCTGTTTGGTCAAAACATATAAAACATTATTGAATTTGACCTTGCCCTTTGATAGTGACCTACTGTTCTAATAATAAGATTTTATTCCTTGGCTGACCCTCAGCCCATTCATTAAGGTTTGTTAAAATCGGATCAAAACCTTTCCAGTTTCTTTCCTAACACACAGGTTGAAATTTGACCTTGTCCATTGAATTTCGCCCTTGACTGATTGTTATCAAAACTGAATCATTTCATTCTTGACTTACCGACATTCTTTCCTCAAAGTTTGGTGTAATTTGGATTAAAACTGTTTAAGTTGGTTTCTCTAGGTCAGAGTTTGACTTGGCCGTGTAACCTTGACCTCCGACTTATGGTTCTCAAGAGCAGGAGGTTTCCTCATTCGTTAGCTTTCAACCGTTTCACCAAGCTTAATTGAAACCGAATAAAAATGAATAACTTTGTTCACACACACACACACACACACACACACAACTGGAACATAACACCGACTTACTTCGCAAGTTGCATGTGTAATATAAATAATATTTGAAGAAGGAGATGATGATGATGATGGTGTTGATGATGATGAGATAGGGAGACAGAGGAGGAGGAGGGAACGCCAACAGTGTAACACCCACGCCTACCAGCTGGTCTGAGGACCGGTTAGTTGACTGAGTCCCGTGGCCTTGACCTGTGACAGATTACTTTTAAAATACAAATACTTCATGTTTGCCTAACCGGTATCATTTACATCAGCTCTGCTTCAGATATTAGAAGTGCTTAAGTTGACTTTGCTCACTGACCCAGACCTTGGACATTTCCCAGTAACCTTGACTTTTGATTGGTTGTTCTGAAACTGAATCTCTTTATCCTTGTATGAACCTGTACCCGTCCACAAAGAGTAGTTTATATTGAATTAAAATTGTCTGAATTGACAATGCCTTATGAGCTTGACTGCTGACCTACTGTTCTAAAAATACTGCAGTAAATCTTGGGCCGATCTTTAACACCTCCATCATGTATGGTCCAAATCTGATAAAAACCGTATTAGTTAGTTTACTTACATACAGACACACGTACTGAAATTTGACCTTGTCCTGTGGCCTTGGATCTGAGTGTATATTCTCAGAATCGAGTAACTTCGTTCTTGCAGTACCGTCAACCATGGCATCAGGTTTGATCTAAACTGGATAAAAACCGTTACAGTTGATGTTACTAGGTCAAAGTTGACCTTTCCCTATGACCATGACCTTTCATTAATTGTTCTCAAAAACAGAACATTTACTCTTTAGCTGACCATGAACTCTTTCTACAAGTTTGGTTATAATCGGATGAAATTTTTTTTTTTTATCTCCTTTGTTAAACACACACACACACACACACACACACACACACACACACACACACACACACACACACACACAAATACCGATCGAAACAATACCAGCTGTCGATCCGAGAGTGCTGTATCTGTAGTGCTGCTCTCGAATGTCTGCTCTTTCCTCTCCTCCATCCTTCTTTCCTTCCATCCTCTTCTGTCTTTCTTTCCTTCATTCTTTCCTCGTCCTTCTGCCTACGGGTGACTTTACACTCCCTCTTCTGTCTTTCTTTCCTTCATTCTTTCCTCTTACTTCCGCCTGTGGGTGACTACTGTACACTGAGTGACAAGCCAAATGGTTTCCTGTACACCAGGAAACCATATACTATGCTGGGTGGTAACCATATAACCAAATTTTGGCGCCTGGTGGTTTAGTGGGTAATTACTGCACTCCAATCGGATTGAGCCGGTGAAGGTTTATATCCAAGGGATGGCTGGGGTTCATTGCTCACGTAATGCCACTCAGGGATGAGTGAGGCCGGTCACTCACATCTTAAATATCAGGACCAACTTGCCTAGCCCCGGGCTCCTACGCTCCTCATGGGGCAACGTAGGGTTGGATGATGGATGGATGGATGGATTATTATTATTATTATTATTATTATTATTATTATTATTATTAATTATTATTATTATTATGTGGTAGGTGGGGGCACCCATCATCCACTCACTCAATGTAGAGGTGCCATATGATCTCTACACTGAGTGACAAGCCAAATGGTTTCCTGTACCCAGGAAACCATTTACTACGCTGGGTGGTAACCATATAACCGGGGTTTCTGGCAGGGTTAAGTGTCCCCCAGATTCCCCTATCAAAAATCACTTAATCATGGCAGTTGTTTCAGAGAGCCTCAGAGGGCCCAATACCTGCCCAGGGCCCCAACCGTATGGGCAGACTCGCGTGGCCATGTGGAATGTGAGACGTGTGAATGAAGAGAGCAAGAGGGTGGAAGTGGTGAATGTGTTCAAGAGTGCGAGATATGCTGTGATGGCATTGTGTGAAACGAAGATGAAAGGGTGCGAAGTGGAGGAGTGGGAGGGTGTGAAATGTGTAAGATTGGGAATGAATGGGAGAGGAAGATGTAAGGAAGGAGTTGCTTTGTTGTTGAATGAGGTGTGGCAGAGTGGAATGAGAGACTACAAATGTGTCAGCTCGAGGTGTATGTATGTCAAGTTCAAGTCTGAGAAGATGAAAGTGGCAGTGATTGTAGTGTATGCACCGTGTGAGGACAGAAGTGAGAAAGAGAAAGACAGGTTTTGGGATGAGCTAGGTGAAGTAGTGGGAGAAATGCCCAGGGGCTATAAAGTGATTGTGATGGAGGATATGAACGGAAGAGTAGGCACTGGTCCTGAGGATGACATAATGGGTTGTTATGGAGTACCAGGAGACAATGGGAATGGAAAGTGACTAAAGGATATGTGTCAGGAGAGGAGGTTGTGCATTTGTAACTCGTATTTCAAACACAGAGATGCACATAAATATACATGGTATAGAGGGAACGGGGATCGTGTTGAAAGAAGCCTGATTGATTACGTGCTCGTAGAGAGGTCGATGATGGGAATGGTTGCTGATACGAGGGCTGTGAGAGGACGATGTGGGGGTCTGTCAGATCATATGATTGTGGTATGCAAGATCAAGCTGAAAGGAGTGAGGTGGATCAGGAGAGAGAGAAGCAGTCAGGGAGAAAGACTGAAAATGGAGAAGCTGAGGATCAAAGAAATGGAAGATGAATACAGGACCAAAGTAGAGGACGAGTTAGAATTACTGAATTGGAATGAAATGGATCTGGACAGACTGTGGAATGTATATAGGGATTGCTTAGTTAGGAATGCTAAAGCGGTGTGTGGTGTGGCAAGAGTAACAACAAAGAAGAAACGTACAGCATGTTGGGATGAGGAGGTAAAGAGAGCAGTGGAGGAAAAAAGGAAGAAGTGGCTCAAGTGGTTAAAGGATAGGGGTTCAGTAGAAATAAGAACTGAGTATATCGAGAGCAAGAAGCACGTAAAGAGACTAGTGAAGAGGAAAAAGGAGGTAAATGAGGATCTAGGAAGAAAAATGAATGCAAGCTACTTTGAAAATAGAAAGTTATTATGGAAAGAGGTGCGGAAATGTAGAAGTGAAAGCGGAAAGAAATGGGATGGTGTGAAGGATGCAGGTGGTAGATTATTAACCCATGGAGATGAAGTAAGGACCAGATGGAAAGAATATTTTGAAAGCCTGATGAATGGGGATAGAGAGAGCAGAGCAGCTGTAAACATGATTGGTTTTGGGGGTGTGCAGAGAAGGAATGCAGTGCCAGGAGACGTGACACTCGCACAGGTGAAGAATGCTGTGAAGCGGCTGAAAAATGGGAAAGCAGCTGGGGTTGATGAGGTGTATGCAGAGATGCTTAAATGTAGTGGAGAGAATGGAATGAAGTGCTTGTTGGAGATATATAAGAAGGCATGGATGAGTTAAACTGTGCCTGCAGAGTGGAAAAAGGCTGTGATTGTACCCCTGTACAAAAATAAAGGTGAACGAAGTGAGTACAAGAATTATCGCGGCATAAGCTTACTGAGTGTGATAGGGAAGGTATATGGAAGAATTATTATAGAGAAAGTAAGAGAGATATCAGAAGTCCTAGTGAGTGACGAACAGGGTGACTTTAGGAGTGGCAGAGGATGTGTGGATCAAATATTTGCAGTGAGACAGATAGTAGAGAAGGCTTGTGAGAAGGACCATAAGGTGTTTATGGCATTCATGGATCTGGAAAAAGCATATGACAAAGTGGACAGAGAAGGATTGTGGAAAGTTTTGCGCATGTATGGTGGAGAGGGTAAGCTGTTAGGTGCCGTCAAGAGTTTTTATGATGGTAGTGAAGCATGTGTCAGGGTTAATGGGCATCTAAGTGAATGGTTCACAATCAATGTGGGTTTGCGACAAGGATGTGTGATGTCCCCATGGTTGTTCAATGTATATATGGATGGGGTGATGAGAGAAGTGAAAACACGAGTAATGGAGAGAGGGATGGCATTGGTAATAAATGGTGATGGATGGAATATTTCAAATTTGTTGCATGCTGATGATGCAGTACTGCTTGCTAGTACCGGACAAGAACTTGGTAGGCTAGTGCAGAGTTTTGCTGATGTCTGTAAGCGTCGTTCCTTGAAAGTAAATGTAGAAAAGAGTAAAGTGATGGTTACTGAGAGACAAGGTGACTCCCAGTGCAATGTAACAGTGAATTGCGAGAGACTAGAATTGGTGAGAGAGTTCAAATACCTGGGTACAGTGATAGAAAAGAGAGGAAAATGTGCAAAAGAAGTTAAAAGTAGAGTGACACAAGGAAGAAAAGTAGCTAGTGCAATGAAGGCCTTGATAAGAAACAGAGGCTTGAGTCTTGCAGCTGCACGAGGCCTACATGAAGGAGTGTTAGTGCCAACTTTAACATATGGATGTGAGACTATGGTGTGGCGTGAAAATGAAAAGTCATGTGTAAGAGCAGTGGAGATGGGACTGCTGAGGAATGTATGTGGAGTACAGAGGGTGGATAGGATACGAAATAATGTGATTCGTGAAAGATGCAGAGTGAGGAAGTCGGTGGACACCAGAATTAAAGAGAGCATACTGAGAGGGTATGGTCATGTGGAGAGAATGGATAACAATAGAGTGGTGAAGAAGGTATATCTGAGCGAATTCGAAGGAGGGAGGAGGCGAGGTAGGCCAAAGAGAAGGTGGAGAGATATAGTGGATGAATGTGTGAGGAAGAGAGGTTTGGAAGTCGGTGAGGCTAGGGAACTGACAGGAGATCGAGCTGGCTGGATAAATTTTGTGAGGAGATGTGCATGATCAGGGATTTTTGGCACCCCTTTTTAACGTGGCAGCGTCCAGATTGACTCTGTCGGATACGATTATATGAAGCTACAGAACGTGGTGAATGTTTTTGGCGTATCCGATAGAGCCAGGATTCCGGTGGCTTGAATGATGAGTGAATGGAAGCGTGGCCCATTGGATTGGGCAATTTTGGGCTGTCTGGACATTGCTACTCCTCACCCTACCCTTGGGTGGGAAAGGAGGTCAGGATGATGATGATGTTGATGATGATGATGATTATTATTAAAACTTCCCACACCCCCGTGAGAAGTTATATTGTTCTTGTTATATTATTTTTATTCTTACTCACTTTAAAATTGCGATATATCAAAGGCTCTTTGGCCTACAGTCTTCAAACATGGTTACATTAGTCAGTCAAATGTCCGTTTCTTTTGCCCAAATACAGTGGCAGTCCGTCAACCGGATCTCCGGATATTATCCGGAACACAGAGAAGTGAGTCAGCCACGCTGTCTGTAGAACTGCTTAAGCTGGGAAGTTGAAATCTGACTATATTATAGCCTTAAGGCGGACGTCGTGCAGAAAGGAGTATGATTCCAATCAATTGCTTATTCTCTGAGATGGCCCGGGGTCAAAAATTGGGACCTCCATATATTCCAGATGTTACCTGATCGTCGAAGAAGGATTAAAGCTAGAGCCAACAAACTTGGTGGACTTATAGACTATGACGACCTAAGGTGACATGCACAAGATCAGTGACCTTGACCTCTCCTGGGGTTAAAAAATTGAAACTTCTTCGGGTATTCCGGATGACACCTAATTTTCCATGAAGAATTAAAGCTGGATCCACCAAGCTTGGTGAACTTATAGACTGTGATGACTAAAGGTGACATGCTTGAAATCAGTGACCTTGAATTCAAGGCCACTTTATAGCTCGGTTTCTAGGAGGCAATGGCTGTGGGAGATTTTTCCTGATCAAAATAATGTCCTTGGACAATATTGCGGTGTTTTAGTTATTATTATTATTATTATTATTATTATTATTATTATTATTATTATTATCATTATTATTATTATTCATCCATCCATCCATCATCCAATCCTACATTTCCCCATGAGGAGCATAAGAGCCCGGGGCTAGGCATTTTGTTTCGACATTTAAGATGAGAGAGACCATCCTCACTCATCCCTGAGTGGCATTACATGAACAATCAACCCCAACCACCCCTTGGATATAAACCTGCACCGGCTCAATCCGACTGGAGCGCAATAATTACCCGCTAAACCACCAGGTGCCAAAATTTGGTTATATGGTTACCACCCAGCGTAGTAAATAGTTTCCTGGTGTACAGGAAACCATTTGGCTTGTCACTCAGTGTAGAGTCACCCACAGGCAGAAGTAAAAGGAAAGAATGAAGGAAAGAAAAACAGAAGAGGGAGTGTAAAGTCACCCGCAGGCAGAAGGACGAGGAAAGAATTAAGGAAAGAAAGACAGAAGAGGATGGAAGGAAAGAAGGATGGAGGAGAGGAAAGGGCAGACACCCGAGAGCAGCACGACATTGAGTGAGTGGATGGTGAGCGCCCCCATCTACCACAAAATTATTATTATTATTATTATTATTATTATTATTATTATTTCCTTGATTATTATCATATCTTCCATTTCAGAGTAGTAAATGGGGTGAGTGGAGTTCAGAAAAAGCAACAAACCGAGGTAATAAATGTAGGAAAGTTATCATTAGAGTATGAAGTGAAACAGCCAACCATCCATATAACTGTCATTTACGCCTTCCTAATTGTCGGGTCATCCTCATGGGCAATCCATTCACACGACTTTGAGATCATAAAACTGAGCTGCTATCGCATCTGTTGAGTATTGGAGACTTCAGAGTCGTAAGTTGTGAGATGATGCAGCCCTTGCCCTGTAATTCTCCAAACATACTGCATCCATTCTTCTTTCGCCAAATTCCTTTGTTGTCATTATATTCCATGCCTCTTTTTTTTTTTTTTTTTTTTTTTTCACTGATTCATTACCACAAACTTCTTCATGGATTTGCACCTTTTCTCCCACCCTTAGTCTCAGTCACAGATACCGTTTTATCACTCCAGCTGTATGCAGTCTCTCTTGTAACTTTGCTATGAAAGTACACCCTCTTTTTATTTTTAATCAGCTGATGTCTTTAGTCCACATCTATTACAAACTTGTCTTCAGTGGACCCTCGTAACTTACTCGAAAAATGGAACACGGTCGTTAGGGCTGTCTGTTGCGCTGGGGTTGTCGAGGTCCGGGTTGTTCCTCATGGTCCAGACTATCTCCTGGGTCCAGGTGGTGCCGCACTTAGGGTACGTCATCACCACCACGTCACTTTCCCTCCACTGATACAACAAAAACACATCAGTTAGGAAAATGCAAGTTCATAATTATATGAAGGAGTTTAGCATCATCCTTTGCATATCATACTTATATATGATTTCCCCTTATTATATAATGTTATCATCATTTTTATTTGTTGCACAAAAAATCTAACGACGATAATCCCACCAGTATCACGACGTCAATTATATATACTCTTATTACCAATGGACTGCTATGCTCAGCTTAATTATTATCCTTTCAGGGTGAATGGACCAGAAATATCAACATTACCAAATTATTACCCTTCTATCTCACCTCAGGAAGGGGTGAGGTGAGTTCAAGAAAACATGGAAAGAGAAAGCAAGAACAGGGAGAACTGTCAACTGCCTGCCCAGTGAAATGGTAAAAGAAGCTGCACAATAGTATATACGGTACACCATCCATTCTCCCGGAATTCTCGTTTCACCTGACGGACCCAACCATCTGTAAATTAATTTTGCGTTATAAATTCGACTTCACATACACCTGCCAGACTGGGTCAGTCTGTTAACTGCCCAGTTAAATAATAATAATACAAAGAAGAAGAAAGAAAGAAAGCGTGAAATAAAGAAAGAGAAAGGATGACAAACCTTTGTCTTGTACTTCTTCCTGCATATATCGTCCCGTCAACTCGATCTCCTATCATTTCCCAAACCTCACCAACTTTCACACCTCGTTTTCTTATACCCTCATTTTCCATATCCACCTACCGTCTTCTTGGCTTACCACGCCGCCATCACCTTCAGACTCACTTCTGTACACACCTTTTATCACCCTACTTAAAGCCATTCTCTCCATATGACCATACCATTTAAGTACACTACACACACACATTCCTCAGTGGCCTCATTTCCACTGCACTAGCTACTGACTTTTCCCTCTCATGCCATACGTGTCTCTCTCCCATATGTTAATGTGGACAAGAACATGCGTTCAAGCAATGCTCTTGCAGCCTCCACACTCACACCAACGCTCGGCATCAAGACCTTCAGAGTACCATAGAACTTCCTTCTCTGCATCAGTCTAATTTTCATTTCCTTTGCACGTTTGCCTCCGTTTTCAGTTACCCTACTAAGGAACCTTAGTTCTACCGCATGGCGACGTCTGTTTTCTTTCTTTTTTTCGTTTCTTTTTTCTCTGTAATCAAATGATTTTATTCAGCCTAAGAAAGATCCTATTAAGGAAGAAGTTAATGAAAATTGCATCTAGCCCCTCCAGTTAGAACCTTCTATCCCGTGGTGAATATAATGGACAGCAAGAGTACACACACACACACACACACACACACACACACACACACACACACACTTAACATGCGATGGAATGCGATGGTGTTCAGAAGCGCAGCCTTTACAAAGGCGCACATACACAATCCCACAAGCGCCTGGAGGCTCATGCACATGTATAAACACACACACACACACACAAAGACGCATTCAGAGAGTGCAACACCCCCTACCACCGACTCGTCTAAGGGCCGAATATATGGCTTTGTCCTGTGAACTTTGCCTTCAGCAGATTGCTGTCAAAATCGAACTACTTTATTCTTACTTTATTCTTCCCTAAAGCTTAACCCTTTCACCAATTTCGGTTCAGATAAGACCAAAGTTGTATGATTTTACTGCCCCTAGAATCAACGACCCCTTTCCTTTCCCGCGGCCTTGGTTTTTGACTGATTATTCTCGTATTCTAATTTATGTAGGTTACTCTTGTTATTATTGTAACCGTTCCATAAAGTTAAGTCTGCACCGGATAAAACTGTTGACCTGACCATGTTATCATAACCTTTGACAGATTGTTTTCAAAAATCAAAAGGCTGGTCCGAATCAGATCAAAACAGTTTTAATTATTTAGTTTACACAGACTCACGAGTTAAAATTTGACCTTGCCATCTGACCTTGGCCTCCAATTGATTGTTCGCAAAACTGAATTCCTTTGTCCTGGACTGACCCTTAACTGTTTCGTTCAGATTAGATCAAGACTGTTTGAGTTGACCTTGTCTTATAACCCTCGTATTTGACCTTTCCCTGTGACCTTGACCTTTGTTTGTGCTCAAAATCAAATTCTCTAGTTGATGTCTCATCCTCTACAAAATTTGGTCTAAATCAAAATAAGAACTCTTAAGGGGATATACCTCAAAATATGGTTTTCTATGAGAAAGCTTCCAAAGAAAATGGCAGACTCGTAGAATATTGTGGTAAACTATTATTTTACTCAGAACGAAAGAAAAAGTTCTGTTTGGACCACTGAGCTCTATTATATGGAGAGGCTTTCTCATGGGCACCGCCGCGTAGTTCGTGTGCCCGCCGTCAGGAGCCCAGGGCAGCGCTGATGATCTCTATGCATTACACCCGACGCCCGCGCCTTTTCAAATCGGCCAATGAATTCAGAAAATAGAGTGCCACGGTCCGCTGCACAGCTAGTATACAGTATAGTGCCCACTGCTCAGCTTCTGTAAGCAACAGCAAAACAGAAACAGCAAGCTAAGAACTGTGCTCCAATTGCATTACCATGGTGGATGCGACGAGTGGTGGTGTTTCAAGGTGGCGGCCAAAGTCACACCTTAGCTGCGGAGATAGCTCCTCCATACTATAGAGCTCAGTGGTTTGGGCGTATTTTAAATGCCCACACGTGTTATTTAAATGCCCAGGGTCACGCCTCACAAGCTTGTTCGCGCTCAACCTACAGCTTACCCATTTTTTTTTTTTTTTTTTCTCAAGGAGGCGATAATGATACGTCTATATTTGCGATAAGCCTCATCCTAGTTTTTCTTAGTATCTTTCGTTAGAGAAAACCAGGCATGCACAAGTACGAATCATCATTCCTCTGCACATTTGGACTCCCTAATTCCCTCTAGCAACACTTAGCAGAAAGGACCTTATAACGAAAAGGAAGTCCACAGAAATCAAGAAAAAAAAAAAAAAAAAAAAAGAAGCCCACACAATGCAGCAGCAAGTACAGTACAGTCCAGGTTGATTTTCAGGGACTTAGCAAGCGAACTTGGCGACAATGAGGTGGCGGCCCATGGTACCCCGACTTTTAAGTGGAAAGAGGCGGGGACAAGTGCCAGCAGTACCTAAAATGCCTGAATTTACCATGGATATAACAAATGCAAACCAATAATAATAATAACAAATGTATGTATATTTTTTAAGAGTAACCTGACTTTATAAGCACGAAAAACTTTGAGCACCCGTATCTAAAAAGTTAGTTTTGTTATCGTAGAAAATGCTGCGTAAAAAAAGTTATCAGAGGACTTTGATTCTTTTTGTAGTTTTCGAAACAGGACTGAAAGTAGGACAAACATGTACATAATAAAAGTTCGAAGTGCTACTGGTAAATTTTAGCGAAGGAAAACGTAAGCTTTGCCCCTCACCAAACCTCCTCGGTAGTTTTTTTTTTTTTTCCACACATTGGCAATTTTATGCACAGAAATGTTCAAAAGAGCGTATCACACCACCATATAACAGAAGATTGGCATGGATAATATATAACGGTGGCAACCTGCTAAAAGAAAAAAAAAAAAAAAACGCTTGCAAACAAAAACTAATAATTATGGAGGAAGAAGTTTTTACTGCATCGCTATGAAAATCTGTTTTAAAGTTTACTATAACATGTCCTTTAATTTTAAAAAATCAGCCAGACCAGATCATAATTAATGTATGTCCTTCATTTCTCTCTTAAGCTGATCTTGCGCTGTAACCTTATCTTTTGACTAACTGTTTTCAAAAACAATGGATTTATTCCTTGATTAACCTTCAACAAAACCACAAAGTTTAGTTAAAGTCTGATTAAAACTGTTTTCAGCTATTTCATTTTCTTTGCTTATTTATTTATCTTTGTTTTTTTTATCTATCGCACATGCAATGGTCGAACACCGACGATGACCTGTTACCTTGATCTGCGAGTGAATCACTTTATTCCTGCCTTGTCATTATCCCTTCCACAAAATTTGGTCAAAATTGGATGAAAACTGTTCAAGTCGATTTTCCTGGTTCACCTTTTGACTTAGCCTAATGACCTTGATCTTTGGTCTTTTGTTCTGTAAAACAACAGGATTCCTTATGGGTTACTCCTTGACTCTTCCACCTATTTGTTTAGAAGCGGATAAAAATTTTGGGGGTTATTTTGCAAACACACACACACACACACACAGGCGTGCGCGCTTTTCACTCATCACACTCATTACTGGTTTTATGAATTGCTGGTGCAAAAATTGCCGAGTGGGAGTGGGTATGCTATTCAGTCCGAGGACGTCTTTTTCTCGTTGATGTCATTGCCAATTTTATTCAGTTTAGGAGAGTGTCACTGGACCCAAACGGGTAATTAAAGCATTTTTAACCCCTAAATTTCGAACAGTCTCTTCTAAGGTGAATTAAATAGTCTAGAAAAAAAATCGCCATTGGACAAAAGGAGTTAAACCGAAAACTGGTCGTTACTTTCCCTCTCTTAACAAAACAGAGTTCACAAACATTCACAATACTACATACCTGTCTGCAAAACTCCTGCTCACCTTCAACAAGCAACTGAAGAATGAAGTACAGTATTTCAGATCTGAGATAATGCATACATCAGATTTCTGATACTTCACCCTACACTGTCTGTTGCTAGCCCCACACCTTTCTCCACAACTATAGTCGCGGTGCGCGACTCTGAGGTTATTATCGTGCCCTAGCAACTACCATTCAAAAGTACGTCTGATTTCGTGTATTATATGAGGCTCATGTATGTGTGAAATCAGATGCACACGTACAGCGTGTGTATGGATGCAGAAATGTGCCTGTACTTGCTTTTCACCGCCTGTACTTGCACAACGTGCATACACCCACACGACCGTGTGCACCTTACAACCTTATTACCCCCTACCCCACCCCGAGAACCACGCAACTATTCCCTAGAATGAGTTAAGCCCCAAATAACTCTACTCATACAGCCAAACCTCCACTGACCGGGCCAATATAAGGCCCGATCCTCTGCACAGCAGAGGAAAATCTTTAAACAACAAATAACAACAGACGCATGTGATGCGTGTATATGTTCGTGTATAATAAATTCGTGTATAATATATGCGTGCTTAATAATTTGATTCGTGCATTATATGATACGAAATTGGACGCACTTTTGAATGGTAAGTTGCCAGGGTACGTGCGCCGCGACTATAGAAGTTTTATCCTCTCACAATCCATATATATATATATATATATATATATATATATATATATATATATATATATATATATATATATATACACACAGACTCGAATAATCGCTTACTCTCGCATATGTTCACTACCATCATAACACCTCATTACAACATTCCGCTGCGTTTCACTGTACTTTGGCAAATCTTCAGTCCTTCCCGTTTCATCTTATTCTAATGTCATAAGTGCCACAAAAAAATGACAGTACTTTTCACATGCTTTCTCCACTACCGTTCATACTATATATACAGCAGTTTGATCCACACATCACCTATCACCCTTAATACCATCCCGTTTGGCCTTCACCCGACACTTTTATGCCTTACCTTCTCTGCAGTCACACTCCGATATAGCAGATTTTTACACCACGACAGCATTTCTGGTGAGAGAGTTGAACAATAACAGAAGAATAATTGAGCTAAAATATTCATTTTCTCATGTTTTCACTCTCACGATTTCTCGCTGGATGTTCATATAGCTAGGAGCCGTATCATTTGTTACAAGTGCAATGTTCATTTTTCTGTTCACGACTTGCCGTGTCACCGAACTGCGTCGGTAAACGCTTGGCTATTGATCGGATGATAAAACCCAGAAATGGGGCAATTATCCTTGCTGATTTCACCCCTTAAACAGAAAAAAATATAGTTCATGTAAAATCATGAACGTAATATCCGATACTTAACTAGAAATTTATGTAAGAAAACATAGCGTTACAATAGGAAATAATTTTTAATTCGATTTCATAGTGAAGCACCCTCGGCACATTCCCTTGGAAAGCTGGGAATATAAAGCTAAAAACAAAATTTACTGAATGTATCTACTACCTGCTGAAAGAACTCTTCTCTATCTCACATAGTAGAAAAGCAATTAGCCTCTGAAAACCATTGCGGTCGGGCCGTGTCGTGTCGGGCCGGGCCGGGATGTGTCGGGCCGCTGAATGTAAACATTGCTTCGTCACGCTTTCTCGCTCGCACGTAATTAACTGTTGCATCTCAGCTTCTTTGCTTTCAGCTGTTCACTCAGAGGTCTAATTTCTCCCCAAATCCACCGTACTCTTATATGAGCTTTACCTTGCATACTCTGCCACAGTTAAATGGTCAGACAACTCCACAGCGTCCTCTCGTCGCCCTTGTATCAGCGCAACTGCCAGGGAGCTCTTAGAGTTCGTAATCAACTTGATTACTTCCAACTCTCTCTCTCTCTCTCTCTCTCTCTCTCTCTCTCTCTCTCTCTCTCTCTCTCTCAACTGTAGCGTTCTATGAAGTCATACATTACAGGCACATATTTTCGAATTTTAACTGATAAAGAATCTCAGAATTTCACCGATTTAAATCGCTGCTTTCGGACTCAAAACATCCGCAATTGTCATTAGTGTGTTGATTATTGGCAAGTACGTTTTCACAGCAGAAATTAACAAAGCTTTATCCTCTTCACTCTCATTAATGAAGTTAATAGCATCCCGAGACTTAATGGGCACATTTAAAAACTGTATATTGGAGGATGAAACTAAAGTGAAGTTCACGGTATGCAAACAGAAGTGTCGTACACTAGGTAATCTAGGCTCTTGTATCTCATATTCACTTAATTATAATCTTAGCTCAAAAACCTCCTCATAATTACCCAGGACATTTTAACAGCAAACAGAAATCCTATATGACATCTTTGTCAGAAACATGACGTATTATAATACTTAACTGTCCCTAACCGATAATGAAAGAAAGATTATTGTCTTCACTGTTTCGCGCAATGCATTATTATGCATCTTTTCATAACTCGGTACTCCAACCGGATGACGATGGAAAGAGCTAATCTCCAAGGGATGCTAGGGTTTGTTGTTCACATAATGTCACTCAAGTACGCAGGAAGCTGGACACCCCCGCCTAAAATGTCGCACCTGGGTAGTCTAGTCCCGTGCCCCTACGCTCCTGTTGGGAGAATAAAATACTGAATCATAGATTTAAACATTAGAGTACAATACATAGCAACAGACTCGATCACAATGGATACACCTTCGTCGCTAACACGGTTATTCATGTGAGCCCGTACGGTTGTAAGGGAGGTTTAATAAATGTGGACTTAAACGCAGTTGAAACTTGGTTTTTGCCAGTTGACGAATTAACCTAGAATCTCAGAATCAGAGAGAGAGATCTAAATGAAAGGCGTTAGTCTAATCCATGACTAAAGACCCTTCTCCCATGCCAGACGTACACTGCAATTATGACACACTTATATTTTTAAAAAATACCTTAAAACTGGAGAGTTTATCTGCGAAGTGTAAGTATCTGCCAGGGAAGAGCCA